>NC_052404.1:12834941-12891333 GCF_009389715.1 Phoenix dactylifera | reverse complement strand
CAACATCGGCAGAGCCTCTGGTTTGGCCTTCGCCATTAAAGTTCATCAGCGAGCTGGATCGAGATGCAAAGGCTCTGTTAGAGGCAGCTTTGATGGAAGCTAACAGGGAAAGGGAGAAGAAGATCTTGAAGGGGACGGCGTATTCCTCGCCATCCCCTGCACATTCAGAAGATGGAATTGATGATGATATCTCCGAGGTAGCCTATGATCCTTGCTTTTAGTTTCATTCTGAATCGAATGACGACCACCCTATTCCCTTCTCAATAGATCAGTAATTACCATACTTTTACTATAATGCAACTAGGATGCATGCTGGTTTAGTGGTAGGCGTGTTGTGTTTGAGGCGATGATAAGATGAACCGAACTCTGTTAGTATTTGATTCATCTGGTGAAAATTTCCTGCAGACGAGCGACGCGGAGGTCTGCTGCATCTGCTTCAGCCAAGTCTGCACCATTGAGGTCCAAGACTGTGGGCACGAGATGTGCGCACACTGCACATTGGCTCTATGCTGCCACAACAAGCCGCATCCGGCGACCTTGTGCCGACCAACTCCGGCTTGCCCCTTCTGCCGCGGCAGCATAGCCCGGCTGGTCGTGGCCAAGGCCAGGGATGATGGAGACAAGGGCAGCTCAAAGCTGAGGCGGTCGAGGAGTTCTTGGAATTTCAGCGAGGGAAGCAGCAGCTTCAAAGGCCTATCATCTTCTGCCATGGGATCATTCAGAAGGATGGGTCGTGGTTCAGGACGGATAGACGATAGCAACGATATGGTGGGCAAGCCTTAGCACACCCCAATACACGAAAGCTTGAACAGTCAGTCCATGGCTTTTCTGCTGTAGATTCTCGCATTCTGAAGCCAAAAGCAGAACCCCAATACCATCGTGCTTTTGCCAAATCCCCGGGAGTTCATGTCTACTTTCGTAGCATTGTAAACCTCCAGATCCACCGCGATTAGGGTGGTCTACTTTCTTTGGAGGGTGGAGAAGATGGGCTGCACTTCTGCCTCTCTCTACTTTCATAGCTTCAGATATGTATGATGGAACTATTCAAATCTAAAAGACTGTTTGGCCGTCGGCTATCATGTGGCTGCTATGATATACCACAGTTCGGTGGTTCGTCCGTATTGGCTTTGCATTGCTCTCGTGTGGTCTGTGTCCCAAAATTGGCTTTTTAGGTGGCTGGACTTGTGGGATCCCTTGGATGATGCGGGCACCTGGCCGAACTGCTCGAGCTAAGCATGTCTCTATTATTTAAAGATAGCGTGGCACCTAACTTTGTCGGGGGTGGGGCCCCCGAGATCTACCAAGTTGTCGAGGTGTATTGGAACGTGGAGGAGCCTCCCGTACCCTACCTTTGGAGATTTCTCCTTGTTCTTTTCTTCCTTCCCTCCCTCCGTGTGAAGGTAATAAAGAAAGACCTGGCTTGTGTGGATCCCATCAGCCTTACTATCAGATGAATGCTTTCTGGTCCAACTTCGGTTGGAGAGCGAGAGATGGGCTGGTGCTATTGGGTCGATGGTTGGAGTGGGCCAGTTGCCGTGTGAAGGAAGGATAAACATTTTAAAAAAATAAAATAAAGGAAGAGAAAATTATCATAAAGTCCAAATGGCAGCTGTTAAGCTCTCTCCTCATCGCATTGGTGTTGACTGGTTAACGGCATCCATAAAATCGACGGGAAATTAATTCCCCACCCTTCCGAGGACTCCTCTGTAACAAAAAAGTCCTAAAATTCAAAGCATGATGGTTCTTTTTTCGGTTCCCTTCCCCCTAGCTTTTTAGATCCCAATCCATCAAAAATATCTACTTCACCAGTACCCTCACAATTATATCGTAAGGATGAGGCTGGAAGTTCAAGCAAACCACACGAAATTGAGAGTGTAGTGGCATGCATGTGAAATAAATGAAGTTCTTTTTCTTTTTTTCTTGGTAGAAGTAATAAAGTTTTAATTAGCCAAACATATGTACATCTAATCATCAGATTATTAGTTTAATGAACAACAAACTTAATGAGCAAGATGTATCCATCTACACTTTTTATTTTCTATATATACAATGTGCGCGGCGGATAAATAAAGATATGAATGTAGCCCAAGATCTCTACTACTTAGGTTGTAAGAATTCGAGCATCATCTGTCATTTTTATTGGCAACATAACTCTTTCTCCATCCAAGTCAACTTTGTGGTAGGTTTTATTAGGAAAAGATAATTCTGTAAGATTATTTTTTGGATTGTGAAGATATTCATAGAACAAAGTCGGTAGGTATATAGCGAAATTTTTTATGCTGTGAAACTCTGACCTTTATCCAATTGATCATGAGGTTGGTATTAAATGGCAAGTGAACCTTAGATTCGTTTTCCATCTATCAGAATCTTGCATTTATTTACATTTTCGAGCTGTCCACCAGTCTGTAAAAACTCATACAAATTGGATTGTGAAATATCTGCTGTGGGCCCTAATATATGCACAAAATAGCAAGGCCTAGGGTTTGTGATCGAAATATCTAATGTGCCCCATGGAAGTTTCCGTATGATATCAGAAAATGTAACTTCCTAGCGACAGTTTTTCTTAGGATATTTTTGGGAGCCTATCAAGACTCAAATGCAAAGAATAGGTGGATCGTCCCTACGCCATTGCCTTGGACACGGTAGCTCGGTAAACTCATGACCGCAGGACCACGAAATTAGAATGCCTGCAACCAAGACCACATGGGTAGACTATTTCATTTTCTAGGGATAAGTTGAGTAGGCAATTGTCCGTATCCACTCCGTAGTTATCTTGGAGCAAGGGAAGATAGGTAAAGTTAGACGAGATGGTTGAATCAGATAAAGTGCAGCAATCAATTTTCTCATACAAATCAAATAAATAAATAAATATAAAAATAATATTGATACTTCACATACATTAAACAAAATAATAGCGGAGACTTAGAACATAATAAACCAAATTTTTAATATATAGAAACATATAAACAAAAATATTATTTTTCAAGAAAAGATGCCTTTGAAATATACTCTTTTTTTTGTATAAACTATATACAAACTTAATATATATAGAATTCGAGAAACATTATTCCCTCCGTTTCTAATCAAGGATATGTTATAAAATCAATCCGGATAGGTCACAATCCTGTACCTATATCCAAACTTGACGAAGTAATAGAAGACGGACTTGGGGAACAGAGACGAGAGCACCGAAGGAAAGAGACCAGAGAAAGTCAAGGTTCCTGGTTAGACTAACCATCACATATTCAATGGCTGCCAGCCACCTTCCTGTCATCGAGTCAATAGACAGAGGATCAGAAAAATAACATAAGGCGCCCAAAATGACGCAGTAGCCTGCATGGAAGAACAGAGCGAAGAGTAGTACGAGAACATTCAATGAACATTCAGTAAAACAGAGGGTCCGCTTTCTTTACTGTTTGTTAACGGAAAGTAAAAGAAGGAAAAAAAAAGGGGGGAAAAGTTTCAAGTAGAAGAAGACGATGCCTTGGTCCTGGTTCACCTTTCCCTCACCATGCCTTGAAGAAAAAGCTCTTGCAAGTTATTGCCACACCACACGCCATGCGTTGGGCCAAACTATGCACAAGCTCCACCAACTTCCATACTTTGTTTTGAGAGGAAACAAGGCTTTCATAGTTATATGGATGAGAAGTGACAAAAAGTGTGGAGATCCTCGATTCTCCTTTTAGGCATGCGCATCTCATTTTGGAAAGCAAAGCTTAGGATAAGAAGGATCTAAGCAATTTAAACCTTTTGGGATGTCCATGCTATGCTTGGAGCTTAGTTCAATTGATTATTAGCACTATGGGGGAAAGAAAAACGACCATTAATGCTCGAGCATTGACGAGTGCTCAAACCAATTACTACGACTGCTTACATCCACTACGACACGCAGAACGGAAGAATGGAATAAATCACAGCAGGTATTTGGAGGCGAGCTAGTAATTTATTAATAATTTCAGGCTTCGGACAGTTTTCATATATAATTTCTTTTAAGCTTGGTCTGGAGAGGATGGAGCTGGATATATGTGGGGAAAAAACAGTAGCATTCGGCCAATATGAGACATCTTTTCCTCAGCATTTTAAACAAAAGAAAAGAAGCTTGATTACAGCACCCTCCAAACGATTAAAACGCCGCGCACACAACAGAGAAAAAACCAAAATAAAGGCTTTACAAGGACCAACCTACACCAACTATGTGAGAAACGTATGTAACAAAGATATACAATCTCAAGACAGCGAAAGCTTCATCTAGCAAATCACGAAAGTAAAATGGAATAAAAAAAAATAAACCAATACATGCAAGGAAGAAACGCCAGAATATTTTCCTAAAAAGGGCATGAAGAATTACGGAATTATGTTTGCCCAACGCCATGCGCAGTCAGCAGTGCAATACTAGTGTTTTTCTTTTTTTACACCGAGAAAAGACTGCAATACTAATTGAATAGCACAAATAGAAACAAAGCTGCATGCAGATTATGGACTCCTTTCATAATGGTTAGGGGGCATTTGGTTAGGGATGATCTTCCCAAGATTAATTGTGATATAGGTAGGAAATGATGAGATCATTTGCGTTTGGTTGTACTATGACGATCTTACATGGTAGTGATCCTAAATTATCTCCATCGTTCAAATCGCTGCTCAAACTCAGTGATGAGATTACTCGTCATTGGAGGTCGAAAATTCAAGATCACTCTAGATCAGTGATCTTAGACTGAAAGTTGAGGACAAAAATTCTTTTCGAACTAGTAAAAAAAATTGATATATCAATGTACTGTAAATATATTATATCAATGTTATATTTATGATACCATATTATACTATTAATTATATTATTTTCATATTATTATTCAACAATAATTTTAAATTATAATAGAAATATATTTTATATTTTATATTCATATAATGAAAAATATTTAATATATTACTTCAGTGGTGATCGGATATGGGGGCACCAAATGCCACCTTAACGTTTATTGGAATAACCCGGCAAAATAAAATAAAATAAAATAAAATTGTGGCATGACCTCTCGGAAAGCAAGAATCTAATGAAGGAAAAGAGGATGCTTTAGCTTTCCGGCAGACCTACCCAGTGCTTTGAGCCTCTGGTCTTTATCACACCGGCTTCAAACTTTCAATTGGCCTTTGGCCCACAAGATTTAACACAGCACCTAAATCTGGACTTAATCGATTATTTTGTACTCATCCCATCGAGTCACATAAAGATTGGCATCACCTAGGAAGAGATCAAAGCTCTCCTTCCATTTGCGTCACAGATCATGAAGCTGATACTGTGCTTTAAAGCCTGTGTAAAATGCGATCCAAGGGAAAGATACAACCCGAACCCATGCCCTCCTTGATGAGCTGGGCGGCCCAACTGCGACCCAACCCAGCTGGCCCAAAATAAGCACGCTCAAGTGCGGCGACCGGGCAGGAGAGAACGCCGGTGCTTGGTTGGAGTGCAGGGCTCGCCGATTTCACCCTCTGGGTCGGCTCCTCGGCGCGACATGATAGGTCATCAAGGGCGGAATCGAGGTCAACAAGACGGTAAGTTTCCCCTCGATCTTCTTCTTCTTCTTCTTCTTCTTCTTCTCTGTTGGCTTCTGCGTTGGATCCATTAGCTTCCTTCTTTTGCTTTGCTCGTGAGTGCGATGACTGAGGATGTATAGCTGTTTGGTGGTGTGTTCGCAGGCCACTGCGAGGAATTTGCAGCAGGCGATTCTTTTGCTCGAAGTAAGCGTTATCCCATAACGTTCGCAGATAGAGCAGGTATGTTATTGCTTGATTTTCTTGTTGAGGGTTTGACGTGTTTTTCGGAATCCTCCATCATTATCCTCTATCGTTTTCGGAATCCTCTATCCAACATTCCAACTTCTAGAAGCGTTTTAGAGAAACGTCTACAGTTTGGAATTATAGAATGGAAAGCTCGGCCCATGAAAGATGACAACAGTCATAGCAAGGGAGAGAGCGGTGTCAACTTTTTGATGCGGTTCGTATGTTGATTCTCAATCCATCTTAAGATCACAGATGCGGAGGATTTGTTTGATACATGTCGTATTTGTCTGTAATAAAGACAAACTCAGGGTTGGTTCTCCAAAAACAAAAAGGGAGAAGAAACTCAAGGTCGAGAAGCTGTTTTGAGTAAATATAATGAAGATGTTGGGAAGGGTTATGCTGCATTGCGTGTAGCCTTATGTTGATCGTTTACATCAACTCATCAAGAAAAGTGCAGAGGTGGTCTCTTTACATGTGCAATAAAGATTTTGGGATTTGTTTGAGATATTAGTCTGATGAATCATCAACTACCGGCAACTCATGTCATCCGAAAGCAGTGCTAATTTGTGCATCATAAAGGTAACATTAAATTCTTATAGAAAATTAAGGGCCATTTTATTCATCACTAGAAAAAATTGTATTTTAGTCATATGATTTGAATTGCTTGTGCTCTTATGATAATTATATCAGCGTAAAATATTTTAAGCTTCTATTTACAAGATTGTCGCACCATGCCTTGTTTAATTTATCTTAGGGGCAGGCATTACTAAAGATGAACCTATACAAATTAGGTCTGTAGGTTATGCTTGAGACTTGTCTTAAAGTGTCTCCTATACTACTGGTTTGGATATGCAATTTCCTTGATACTAGTGTGGATTTTCTTAAATTCTTGATCTAAAGACAAAAAAATATCTCCTTGATTTACTTTTTTACCCCTGTAATATACTAAAGACCAACTTTAGATCATCATGCTCTAGTTCAACCACTCTAGAGAGTTAAGGTACTATAGTTAGTTGTAAAATTTTAAATCCTATGGGACGGAGATATCCCGGTTCCTATAGAACATGATGCCTCACCATCCCACCTCATCGCAGCATCGAGAGTCCTATAAGTACCTTTCTTCTTTCCTCTTTCCTCTTTTCTTTTCTTTCTTTTTCTTTCCTCCCTTTTTTTCTTACCTTTCTTCCTTTCCTTTTTCTTCTTCTTTTTCTTCTTATCCCTTCTCTTGTTTCATCTTTCTCCTTCCTTTTTTTATTCTTTTCCTTTGCTTCTTCCTCCTTTTCACTTTTTCTTTTCTTCATCTTTCCTTCTTTTCTTTCTTTCTCTTTTTTTTTTCTCTTCTTTCTCTACATGGATGAGTTTCAGAATCCCGACCCCATGCCAGTCTCATTTTCTCCCAAGAATGGGACAGGATGGCCCCGACACTCCGTCCCGCCGGCATTTAAAAACTTTGGTTGGCTTCTTACATTGCTTAGTCTATAAGATCCTTAACTACAAAAAGACCTACAATAACTATGATGAAATTGAAAATTTTGGATTATTTGGAAAACTGCACTGATGAACAGAAATCCTGATTCCGTGTTTTTATCTGAAGAGGCCACAAGGTAAATGCAAAGAATCCAAAACCTTTATTCCGTTGGTGGAATCTGTTTAAATTAGACACTGTTATCTGTGTGCCCAATTTGTTCGAGAAATGACTGATAATTTTTTTGTTGGGATTCTCCCGGCTAGCTTCTTACCAGATGCCATGATGAAACTTGGCACATATTTTGAAACAATAAATACGGAATTACTGATTGAAATCTGAAGATGACATGGTATGAAGCATGTAAAATGATCTCAATTACTTGCAAGAATTATATGTGTATTGGAATCCATAGGATCGTGCTCTGACAAAGCATGTTACCTTGCAAATTATACAATGATACATGCAGACGGCTTGATTTTGGTGATTAATGGTGGATGTTGATTTTTCCATGAAATTGAAGTGCTATCAGGCACAAAAGCATGACTAGGTTATTTGTTTAAAACAATACACATATAATTCTTGCAAGTATTTGAGATACTTCTAAAACTATTGATATATACTTCCCATCTGTCTGGCCTTCAGAACAGCTCTAACAAAATCAGAGACTTCTCTTGCATCTAATTCTTAATGCTACAGTGCAGTTCTTGCTTACAAATGTCCATATAAATACATACTTACATACACGTAAGCTATTACTTAATTGTTGATTCCTGACACATTGTTTTCTATAAGACAGCAAGAAAGTTCTGTTACTTCTAGGCTACATCTTACCCTTCCCTTGCAGCAGAAAAGCCAGGGGAAGACAGTCGTCCTTAATTTGAAGTCAAGCATGCCAGATTATTTTTGATAAAAATGCAAAAGTTTTGACTGCGGGAGTACTTGGGCCCCTCAATTATCTTCCCCATCTTCTACTACCATCCAGTGTACAAATATTTCGGCTATGTGGGCGAGCATGCCATTAATCTGTCCAAACCTATGCTCTGTACTAGTGGTGCTTCCACTGTTATCATGGAAACATTCTTCATCCATGGATTTAACCATGCAACCTCACCTTCGACTAATGCATTCAGAAACTGTGCCTTCTACTGGACTTTCTGCATTCATTGCTTGCTATGCGAAAAACCACCGGCTTTATACACCTGCGAGTGATACGCAAATGAACATTGGTTTTGGATATGGGTTGATTTGCCAAGTTTCGAACTTCTATTGCCATCTCTTGTTAAGGAACCTTAGAAGCCCTGAAGGCAATGGTGGGTATCAGATTCCTCATAGGTTGTCGTTCAAAATTTTGTCATGTTCGAACTACACTATGAAGATCTATCAGTGGCTTGGTTTCAGTATTGCGATGCAGACAGTAGCAGGTTACGTTTTTCTTGCAGTAACTGCTCTTATAATGGCTGATTGGACTCTTGAAAGCACCGCCGGCTGAAGGTAAATATCAGTCTCTTTCATGTTCCAGATGTTATCAAGTAATTCTACGTCTACATTTTCAGTTCAGCTCTACATAATGGATGGTCATATACCACCATTATAATGTCACATTAATTTCCTGCACACTAAACAGTCAAGACTTTTATTTTTATTTTTTAAAATTCATATTATACAAACTGATTGAATTGCTGGACTTTGCATGCTCTTAATCAAGCTTTGGTTAATCAAGCCATCCGCTGTTTGGGTTGTCAGTCTCGGGGCTACAATTTCTTTACACCTGCTGCTTTTCCTGCAGTTATTTGAAGGGAAAGAAGGAAGAACTAGGCACCCATGGTGCTGGGTTATACTTCCTCCATTGATCTGAGCGACGGCTGTTTGAGTTGGTTTCTCTATTCTTAAGACCCACTCAGTCATGGAACCTTGTTAGTCATAGCTTAATATTTCTGTTCCAACGAGTTTGTATTTCCGGAACTTTTAGTACCGAGCATAATCGTCTGTTGTTTATGCCTTCCACTGCATACCATTTTTTGTTTTGTGAATCAGTTTTTGATGTGTAATTCTCATCCTAGGATTTCAATCAATCGATCCTCTTGATCATGAGTGTTTTTAATTTGTTTTTAGATAGACTCGTGTGGGCTTGTGTTTAGTCCTATATCAGTTATTTGTAGAAAATCTTGCGTACTTATACAGAATTAAAGAACCTAAAAATATCTTCTGGCTAGCTTTTTTGGGTGAGATCCTGGGTTGTGACAAATGATATCAGAGCGGACAGGGCCCATAGGTTATGTGGATTAGGGGACACTGCAGCACGGGTTTCTGGAGACTGACCATGAGCCTATCGTGGTGCTTGTAATTAAATTTGAATGGATTTGAACATTTAGACTGACGAGAATGTTAAGGCTTGAACGGAAGAGTATGTGAGGACATATGTGGGCGTGTATTTAGTCCACATTGATTATTTGCCGAGGAGATCTTGAGTACTTATGTAGGACTAAAAAATCCAAAAAATATCTCCCTGAGTTGTGACATTTTTCATCCTCAATGTAATGTCAATAAAATATTACCAAAAATTCAAGCATGGTTGATACCATGAATTCATCTGTGCCTCTTCTCACTGGTGGCTATATATGGCAAATGTCAAAGCCATTATACCTTCCTGTTTCATGTGGAGGAACAGGAGAATAGCAGGTTCTTTCCCATGTTCTATCTACCATGAGAACTGTTGTTATTAAGTGAAGGGTCATGCGTGCTCGAAAAGCTTGTTGCGTCATCAATTTTGGGGCTTGCCATGGCTGTTAATTCAGGCTACTGTATATTGGTGTCCTGTTCAAGAAAACTATGCAAGTCAAAAATAATACTTGCTGGAGAATGAATTTTGCTCTGCTTTCTTATGAGGCAGGAAAGTCAGCATTAACATTGATTGGATGATGATATATGTGGCAAATCATATAGAAACTACTTTATGGATTGCATTATCGGACATTCCTTCTGTCTTTCTTATATTTTATTTTCTGATTCACATGAATTTATTTTCTCTAGCTTGGTATAAATTAAAAAAAAATCCGGCTTCATCATAATATATTCATCCATTTTGTATTGTTGAGGATGAGATCATTCATCTTCCATCTTCCTCCCCAAATTGTATTGTTGAAAAAGAAAGCAAATTTCTTTTTAAAAGCTTATATAACTCAAAAAATCAAGAAAGCAGCACCCCACACCCCGTTTCTGTATATGAGCTTTATTCCTCTTATTTCTTATTTTCGATCTGGCGGCACAGATGCTAGAACTTGAGAACTTGCATGCCCCGTAGTTTGCTTATGAAGTCGACCATTTGATGCATGTAAAACCACAACAGAACAAACCTTCTTCTTCCAAGAAAAAAAATGGAAAAATTTCAAGCAACTTTCTTGATTTTACTAATACCTGTTCCCTCTCCTCCGGGCTATATCCAAGTCAATGGAACAGGCCAAGATGGAAAGGAACCAAAAGGAGAAAGAGGGCACCTCAACATCAACTAACAAACCACACAAGCTTCATGAGAAAGTACTTCATCTATAGAAACTTCTTGCCTTATAGCACAGATTGAGATCTAGTCAACCCCAAGAGTTCCAAAGGCAAGAAAAGTAGTGCCAAAATTTAATCTTTGGCTTAAGAGAGAATGAACAGAAATAATCAAAGAAAGATGATAGCTTCCGAAACGCCGACCGGATTCATGTCAGTATCCAACATAAACGCAACCAGAGCCATGCGTATATATATCAATAGATTCTCTTACTAAAAATTATACACGGAAGAGTCAACGGTAGGCGGTGGCATCTTCTCTGGCCTTCTTCTTCCTCGTGCCGAGATCGTCGGAATCGGGGAACAAAGCCGATCCAGTGTCGATGCGGCGACGCACAAGACCGGTTCCTGCCTTGATTCTTATGCAATGCCATCGTCTCAGCATCTTTGGCTTCTTCGGTGCGGGCGGGCATTTAATGGCCGGCGGAATTCTCCGTCTCGGAGACGCCGGAGTTTGATAGCCATCGTCATCATCCTTGGCCGCCGCCGCTTCTACTTGTTTCTCCTCGTTATGTATTTGGTTCTCTGAAGAACAAGAAGAAGAGGGTGGAGGAATGGCGCTGTCTTCTTGTTGTTGTTCCATGGCGGCTGCTGCTGCTGCTGCTGCTAGTTTGTGGGTGTTCACGAACTCATCTGGGGTTCCTAATTCGGATGGATATGGATTCCGTTGGAATGAGTTTAGAAGCGTTCCCGCAGACTGGGATACTGGTGGATTGGACGTGCCGAAGATAGAAACGTCGTCGAATTCGGAATACATGAGGAGAGATCGAGAGGAGATTTGTTTATGTAAAAGAGAGAGAGACAAAGAGGACTCGTTTGCAGAAAACGTGAGGCAGAACGGAGAGATGCCCTGAATAGTTTTCAAAAAATATTTTATTATTTTTTAATAAAATAATTTTTCACTATTTAAATAGAATGGAATAAAATCTATTTTTTATTAAAGATATAATAAATATTTATACAATTTTTTTTCGATGATCAACCAAATATATAAAAAATATTTTTTAAAATATTATATATTGTAGTTTGTTTCTTTAAAAAATAAATATTTTTATAAAACAAAAAATTAGGAACCAAAGGAATCTTAAGAGAGAGAGAAAAAAAGAGAGAAAAAGGATAAGGTTGATCCGAAATATTATATATTGTAGTTTGTTTTTTTAAAAAAATAAATATTTTGATAAAACAAAAAATTCGGAACCAAAGGAATCATAAGAGAGAGAGAGAAAAAAAGAAAAAGGATAAGGTTGATCTGTCTCCGCTTGCTGGTCGTTTATATCCTTTTATATCATTGGGAGTTTTGGTTCACAAACCAGGGGTGAGGGGCCTCATGTCTCCTCTCTCTCTCTCGACAATTTCTATCTCTACCAGGCGTACACCTCTTTTGCTTTTCAGAACGAAAGACAGCGGAAAAAAAAAAAAGAAGAAAAAAGAAAGGTAAACCGGACAAGATGGAGAGTCCTTCTGCAGATAACGGACATGATTACCACAATTCATGGATATTTCACAACACTTTATTTTCATAGCAGTATCAACTATTATTTATGACATGTAGTAACATTAATTTTTATAATAGTATAAGGTACATGAAAACAAGTGCCATCAATGTATAATTCTTAATTTACTTTTGGATTTTTTTTTTTTTTTTTTTGAATTGGGAAAATGAGATCAATGTAGGGGGTCTGGCAGGATGGATGCTGAAACAAATCAAATAAGTTGATATTTTTTTTCATCTTTCTTTTAGTAAATTGGTTCCAGGGGTTGAAGTAGATCATATGGCAGCCACACAACCTACATGCATCATTATATTTTTTCTCCCCATTCAATTGTATATTGTTGTTAATGCCAAGTTCTTCAAAACAACTTCCATTTATCATCTTTTTATTACACAGCCATTCTTCAGCACTTCATTTGTTTTTCCTTTCCTCCTCCAATTCTTTGGAGCATGGAGATCTAGATTTTTACAAAACTAGCTTAATCTGGATACAAGGAGGTCCTCTTTTAAGTTTTTATTGTTGCGGTGACAAGCTTTCCACGAATATATCTTAGGAAAAAGATACGTGAAAGCACCTCTGCTTCGTCTTTCTTTGCCAGCGCAAATGGGTAGCTACTTGGGAATTACCCATGAGATCGCCTATGTACGATGAAAGATATAGATGAATGGTTAAAATCAAACAAACATTTTGCCCAAGCCTCTAGTACCGCTTTTTTATTTATTTCTTTTTAATATAAGATGGATAGAACATACAACTCTAACATGACTACATCCACGAAAGTCAGAAAATAAGACATGACAAAAGAAAATAGAGTAGCCACATATCTGTCCCACAAACATCATCCCGAGTGTTGAGCCACATAAGAAATGACCCAGTCAGCTATTCTTTTCGCTTTCGGTACACATGGTTGATACGAAAGACAACATAATCAATCGCCTGCCTACGGATGTTCTGCAACAACAGATGCTCCCCACCTGCACCAGATGAATTCTAAATTCGTTCAACCATCATCGCCGAATTACCTTCAAGGTGAATACAGTTTGCTCCTCGGATGCTTCTTACATAAGTGGTGCCCTTCCAAGTAGCCCTCAATTCCACTTCAGGAACCGAGACATCATAGATGCACCGGGCACCTGCCACCACCAGTCTAGAGCCGGGATCCCTGATCACGAACCCCACTCCAACCCTACACCCACCATCAGAATTAGAAATCATACTGGTTCTTTATTTGTCATGGTCTGTTGGTGAAATTGGTCAGGTTAAAAGAATTAGAAATCAAATCCAGCTTGTAAGTTTCACAAGAGACTAATAATGTTGGAGAGGGAGAGGAAACATGGAAGGCCCCATAACGCGTCACCGATGAATTCATCTAATAATCATGAATGACTCCCTTGCTTGCCTTTTCTCCTCTTCCTTTCCGATCTATCCATAGATATCGATGCATGGATGCCCATGGTTTCCCTTACAAGGACCACATTCCCAGTCTTTTGCCCATCCAAGAACATGGAAGCTGCTGGGACTTTAGGTGGGAAGCTTTGGTGCCGATCGCAGGTCACAGGCAATTGGCAGAAGGGAGGGGAGTGACCACAAGCTGGCTTCATGCATGGGTCCTCATAAAGACACATGCATGCCCAGGTGAGAACAGGCTTTCCACTTCTGCAAACTTCGGACCTCATCATTTTTGCGCTACGTAACTTGATGCGAGGTGGCATGACCCTGCCCCCTTCTTTTTGTTAAGGAAGCCGGTCAGTCAATGAAGCATGATTATAAAGTGGTCAGGAAGAATTCTTTGTTCATAAAAAAACATCATGATAGATTGAACATCTCTTTTGCTATTTAAAAACCATTCAGACTACAATGAGCTGGAAATCTCTCTGAAATAAATCAGTGCTCCAATGTGGAGCTTTCCTATTTCTCCGCTGCTTAATTGGCATGCTGTAGAATGTCGGGTCGAAAGAGAGAGTGATTGGAAGATTCCACATTGGTTGAGTGATTTCTTTTTCTTTTTCATAGAATTTTTAGTTATGCTACGAGAACAACTCGACAATTTGATCAAAACAAAGGTTCTTCATGGTTATAACTTCGGCACACACAACCTAGAGGCTTGTGCAGGTAGCACAGTCAGGTGTAAACATAACGTCCTGCGTTAACCCACAATACTTCCACATCTGCAGCCCCCAAAATTCTAATGTTTTGTGTTGCAAGTTGCAAATGAAATTTGATAAGATAGCCATTCGATGCAAAGCTGTAGATCAATTAATTGCTGCTATCTATTGAAAAATAGGAAAGAAGCGAAATGCTCGGATATTTTTTAAAAAATCAAGTTCTATCTATTGTATTTTGTAGAAAATCTTATCACCTTCTTCAGCTGAAAGCATATGTGTTCAGAGAAGCTGCTTGATCCTCACCTCAAACTTTAGAATAACCTCGCAATATCGGCGCCGCATGTTGAGAGACATTGATCTATATTTTTAGAAAAAGCTTAACTCACATCATGATACAAAGCTTATATAGTTGAAGATACAGAAATCCTTCAAATCACTTATGAGATTGTTTAACCTCTTGAATAGTTTTAACAGGTTTATTTATAGATCACTATCTTTTTACAAAAAAAATATTACTTTTTTGTGTTTTTCTTTCTTGCAAATTCTTTATAAATAGTTTCTATAAACTTATTTTTTCTAATAAAGGCCAAGTGGCTTTGCTTCCCTCCTCCTCACAAAAAAAAAAAAAAAAAAAAAGAGAGATTGCCATCCGATGGGAAAATACATTGCCAAAATAATCAAAATAATTGTTGATAAATGGGAGGGGAATAGGGCATGGGGGAATGCATGATTTCCATCAACATAAAGATATATCCACTTTAGAAGAAAAGCACACTTCAACCCCACTTAGGCCCTTTTTATATTTTACAGGGGGGAGCAATCCACTTCTCTCTTTGCTCTTCTCATCCTCCTGCATGCCTAATGATGCATCCAATTTTTTTGGGACAGACGTATCACAGAAAAAGGTCCATGGTGGGTCTCTCCTGAGGCTAATTATTAAAAAGGCAATAGAATAGTTCCAGTGCACCTGCTGACTTCAACCAAAGAGTCATCCTTTGTCGGGACCACGGGAAATAAAGAGTAATTTATTGCCTTTGGCCACGGTTGCTTCTCCTACGTATCGTGTCAGACAGGTATTCTTATCAACATGGCCTCTGCTGTGAAAACAAGTCATTAATTTTAAGCTCCCAGAAAGATTGATTGCGTTTGGCCATTGTCAAATTTATTGCAAGGAGGAGGAAGAACAACTCGTCTGCAAGAATGACAAGTAGCAATTACCAATGTCAGTGAAAGAAAGAATGATACCAGAGACAGCAATAGCCAAAGAGAATGACAGTGATCTCGAGATTAATTGCAGCAATAAAAAGGGGGAAATGGAATAAAGCCAATGGCAGCACCGATACAATAAATTCACGAGGCAATTCAATAAAGCAGAAATGATTCTTCAAACTAGCACTCGAGATCCAATTAGTAAAACGATATTTTTCCCACATTGATGATAATCCAACTTAAGGAGGCTAAACATTTGATAATTTTTCTTTCATATGGGTTCATATGCGAATAAACCTAGATTCAAGAAAAATATTCAGGGATGATTGCAGAATTATTTATTAAGAAGATACAGAGAGTTTAAGAATTTATGAGGCAGATGGTACATTTCCATATATTCATAGTGCATATCCATCGACACGAGTTGCAAACATACTTCCAAGCAACCAAGTGGCTGTAGATTGGAATTCAAGAGAGAGAGAGAGAGAGAGCCGACAACGTTTCAATCATATAATGATTAAGAATGATTTCTTCCTACTTTGCAAAGCATAGGAGAAACCAACACTTGGCACACGAATCATAATGGATTCGTCCTCCAACCTGTCTCTTTTCCCCAAACATCAGGCCACTCGATAGTGTTTTGCTAAAAAAAAATTTTTCCAGAAAGGTCACTGGTGATTGCAATTTCCTACAATGACAAATTTGATGTGCAAACCGGAATTGATCGATAACACCACACCGAGGAAGATGGTAGACGCGAAAAGGTTTTAGCAAGATCATGAAAGTGCACTTAACAACTTAAATTCGGCAAACATTTATAGAGACCCCTCCCTAAGAAGGATCAGCAATTAATTGCTGGAATGACAATCCTAAAGAGACATACATGGTGTAAAGAATCATATTAACACAAGATATTTGCAGCTCTGCTACTTTCCAAACTTTAACTGGATTTATTAACTCCAGGTAACAACAAGCTAAGAATACCTGTCAAAAATCAAGCTCATGTTAGTAAAATAGCTGGCACTGAGGAAGGGCCATTGATTAAAAAACCCATATTCTGGAATGGAGACAACCATATTTTCATATACTAGTATTCTAATGCTTCAAAAGCACTTATAATGATGTCTTGAGATTTTTTTCCAAAGAAACAAAAAAACTAACAAAAACTATCTCTAAGCAGTCTCACAGTCGTGCCCGTCCGCCATTCTCGAATCACCATGACAATAAGAAGAAACAGAATCTACTAGTATGTATCACACCATTTCTGATGGATGACAGTTTACACCGGGAAGGTGGGGTCAGGTTTTAGAAAGACTTCAAAGGCCAAATAAAGTTTCCCCTGCCGACTTGAGACAACGTAGTACAGTTGTAGATGATCCACTGCCCAAAAGCTCTCTAGTGGCACTTTTGAGTTACAAAGGCTTTCTGAGAATTCCAAAATGATGAGCAGAGTTTAGCATCCATCATATACACCAATTTCTCCTCAAGCACTCACCAAATGTCACTCCAGTAGACGCCAAGGCCCACACAATTTATTAAACAAGAAAGAACAATAACACATAGCCTTTATCAGTAGCATACATGGCATAACACAGCCTATCCATGAACTATGGGGGATGACTCCGAGCCCCATGAAATGCATAAGAAAAAAAGGTAATATAATGGCACATCATGCCCTGCCATCCCTCGGCGAAATCAAACAACTAGATGGAGGAGCCAGTGGAAGACATTTTAGGAAAACATTATCCTGCTTGACCCCCAAACTTACATCTTGAAAGGATGCATAAGATTCAAATTGATACATGTGGGATTGCACGGATATGCACAATCAATTTCCTTCACTTCCCTTCTATTAAAGTACCAGTCTCCCACTGCTTCTGCAATTGTCTGATCCTCGAAATAAATATACAATTAAAGTCAGAATCCATGAATAGAAGTTACAATATACTCATGAAGAGTAAATTACATAAACATACAATTCAACAATGTTATAAGTTTCCCAACACGAAGAATCACATGACTTTCATGTCAAAAAGTTTTTGCGGTTTTTAATTCTTCCAAGTCTTTATAATAGTAAAAAGACTTCCACATCCGAAGGGCACCTGCTTAGGAAGCCCTTAAAAAAGGTGACATATGAAATGCCTCATTTACCAAGACACAAATCCACACCCTTGCCTAAACACTGCCCAGTTAATAATGCTAGTACGTAAGTGCATGAAAACATATCAAAATGTTCCCGAGGTATGCAACACAGTCCTCATCCAAGGAGCAGAATGTGGGAAGGTAATACAATTACATTAGATACAGGTTTGAATCCAACAATAAATAATTAAAACATGTGAATCCATATATTTACTTGAATCATAGGACAATATAACACTCTAATACAATTTATCTTCCTTTTCATTTCCTTCTTATTGCTTCAATGAAAAAATGGCAACGGTAGTTGGTAAGTTTCATTCAGTTGCACATCTTCTGCAAAACTGATTGCGATCAAATGTAAGAGGAACATAAGTTTTCTATGAATCATTGGACTTCATGCACAACCTATCTCGAAGCATGCAATCAATTATTATTTGAATCATTGGTCTTGAATCCAGTGCTACTCAAGTAGTTAGGAGAACCAGCACATACTAATACCATGATGATGAAGACCATTACCAGGGACCAAGAATTGATGCAAGAAACATCTATTATTTGCCGTTTTCTTTTCTTTTTCTTGTGTGAAAATTATAAAGTTTGAATAAAGATTATGAACAATTTGAGGTATTTTGTGTTTGCCTTGGATTAGAACATGTGTTTGAAAAAATAAATGCAATTCTAAATATTAAACCTTGCCTTCTTTCTGCTTTGCCTAGACTCTTCGGTAGCCTAAAAGATCTTAGTGTTGGTTCCTGTTGGCATGAGCTCATCATCTAAACCTCTCAGGGAGAATACTGTGCATGCTGGATGGACTTTGAAGTTTCACGGGTGACTCCTTCCTTATATAAAGTTACCATCATCAGGAATTTGGCACCAATTTCAATAGGTCTGATATTAGGCGATGGAGCTGTTGTAAAAATCTACTCCATGTATAATGGAATCTTCTTAACTTCAAGTTATGCGCCAAAGCCAAATCAATTTCACAGGAAAACTCTGGATTAATGATTAACTGAGAGATAGCAGCGGAATTAAATTAAGACTAAATCCTAGTTTGTATACAATACAAGGCATCCTGTACTAAGTCATTGAGCATGCAAGCTATTAGCACAAGTCCTGCTTTCTTTTATCTTCATGCTAGTGTCTTTAAAATGGCCTCTTGTGCATGAGGTCATAAGGCAATCCTATGCTATAAAAAAAGAAGTGATGATGCTAAATATTAATCACATAGGAAAAATCTAAAGTAGAAGATGGCCTAATTTTATCTGAGATCTGAGCCTATAACTTAGAATAGGATTGTTAACTATAAATTCTGACATCTATAATTCAAGGACATGCAAACAGCCTCTCCATACGCAAGGTAGGGCTGCGTAGATTTGACTGTCCGAGACCCTGCATGGTGGAAGCCTCATGCACAGGGCCACCTTTTTTTCACAATTCGAGAATATGGGTTCAAACCACCTTGACAATTCTATTTCCCTTTGATTAACATTAAAAGTTTTTCCTTTTTTACCGTATAGAAACACGTAACACAAAGTGTCTGTCACAAAATTAAACATCAGTCAAGTTTTACAGCAAAATGTAGGACTATTTTTGTTAAAGACTGCCATGTCATATGAAATTATGTGCATAATCTCTTTCCAGACATGTTAAGCTTTTATAGTTATATTTGTTAGTCTATATTTTGGTTCCACCATTTAAGTAACATTGATGCCAGGCTATGCTTTCACTATTTCCAAGAGAATAACATAATGAACTAACACATTGATCTCTACCTTATTGTTAATTTTTGGGGAATTTGGAGAGCGCCATGTGATACCGTTCATTGTCTGACAGTGTACAAAGCAAGAATTTATAAATATGCCCCCATTCTTGTTATGCTGAAAATCACTCAAGCCATTAAGCAGGGCAGTCCTGAATCCTGTCAATAAAATACATGTAAATGATTTTAAATCATAATCATTAATATAAACAGAAATAAAGGAAAAAAGGTCCAAGATGAAACTTTTGTAAGCTATGACACCTTGAAGGGATTCAATCTGGTTGGAATCACAATTGTGAATGTTCAGCTTACATCTTAGCCATGATTGTTGATTATCAGATGACTCTGGTGCCAAAATGTGCTGTATCTGCATATATTTTAGAGAATAATGTGAATTGATATTTGAGAAACTATATATCTTGATCCACAAAAAAAGCATGATAAGCCTTACCTGCCAAACGTCATAAGCTGGGTTGAGAATAAAGAGTGGGGTGTTTATGTTCTTAATAATCTCACGTGCAAAGAAACACTGCAAATGTGAGGCAAAGTAAACGAAAATGTATAAGAGGGTGCGGGTGCAACTTAGGCAAACCTAGATCCTTAGAAATAAAAATGGTTGATCCACCAACTAGTGGTAAAGTAGATGGTCACAGAAAGCAAAATGAAGACCTGCCTGAGATGGTTCCATCCTTGAGAGGCAATCCTGAAATTTCTTTCCTACATCCTGAAAGTAAATCGGTCAAAGAAGGTCCTTTTTATGCAATTGAAGAATGTAAAGAAAAAATAACTACAAGAGGCAGCAATTTAGAGCAATAGAGCTGATATTGGTTCTGCATGAAATCTCAGAAGTACAATAAACAATGGAAAGCTAGCTGCAGAACAGAGACAACAATGAAAAGCTAGCTGCACAACAGACAAAGATGGATGCTTTATCAGAGAACAGCATCACGAAGGAAGCTCAAATTAACTAAAACAACACAGAAACAAGAAGTATATCTAAGTGCAGCTTGCTGATGAAAATAGTCATATGTTTCTATATACTCAAAAATAAAAGAGTTAAGCAAGAAACAAATATATAAAAGAATTACAGTATTTTAATAAGCTTTAGGTGTACAAGCCTCCAGATGATGGAGTCAAATTTTAAACAGAATGGGTAAATAGCAAAATAAATAACCTAACCACAATAAATGCAACATAAATATGACACACAAGGATTTAAGTATCATGAACAATAAGGTATCATGGCCCCTCCACAGTACTGTACCAATCTCACATTAGCACAATAATTTTTGCTGTACCAGCATATTGAGGCATATTGTGTCAGTATGGTACAGTACCACAGTGGCATGAAACAAGGTTTTTAGTCTCAGTACCCAATCTTGTATCGGTACCTTATTAGTATGGATCAAGTTGGTACGGTACACACTCGTATTAACATATGGTACGCTGTTAGAGGCAAGACAGCAGCTATACCATGTATAGATGTGGAACTGTATCGATCCCCTGTACCAACTGGTACCAAATCAGGCTGACACAGTACACCCAGCGCCAACCAGAATGGATCAGCAAAGAAAACCTTGATATGTACCAACAGGTATGTCTACCGGTACCAACACCTTGAACCTTAATGCATATTGTTTCACTAGTCTCCTTCAAACTCAGCATCACTCAAGGCTGTGCATATTAGAACATTTCAAGAACCAAGAACTTTCAAGTAAACAAAGATACAAGCAATCCCCTTTTGTCCATTGTATATTTTCAAAAGTTCCAAATATCCTGTCCAGGAGTATATTAATCACTGAATTCTCATTATGCTTTTATGATGGGTCATCATCACTTTTAAAAGCAGTAAAGATAATATATGAAGAAGAAACACTAGGTTAAAGTTTGACATAGAAACATGCCTTGAATAAAGAAAAATAAATGATATAATTTTGTTATATTGTAGATAAAAATTCACAAAAATTCCTCCCAACAAATAGAGATCAAAAGGTAAAAAATATTTGATTGTAATATTGCATTAATTGAGAGAGAAGACCTGAAGACGGACAACATCATCATAGAAAGACCGGATGAACCTTCTCCTAGAAATATCCATCCTGCAAGAAGAGAATTAAAAAGTAAAATAGCTCTAGTCAGTATGAATACAAACACCTCTTTGAATTTTCAGATGTATCAGTTTGGTCAGCACCATATGTTCTGTCTTGGAAGTCCTGGCTGAAGAAATGATCCAAGAAAAAAACAATTTCCATGATTGAAAATTTGGAACTTGGGATCAGATCAAAAGGCAAAAAAAAAAAAAGTTAACCTAACCTAAACATATTTTTTCAGGTTTTGAGTCAATGTATATAAATAAAACTGACAAATGGAGACCTATAGTTACCCATCTCCATTATTTAAAATAAAATCAATTTTTGACCACATGCACCCACACACACACAAAAGAGAAACACTTCTGTTACAAACCACTAACTGTAATTAAATTCAGATATATCTGCAATTCATGATCTATGTGACTGACTCCCTAAATTCCTCCTCATATGTAAATCATTAAAGCTCGTGGTCAGTTCTGTGTTCGGCACAGGTTAGTTCGTAGAAAGTGAGTTCAAATATTGGGTATCTGCAAAAAAGTCAATTTTTAGAAATAATAAAAAATTATACTGTCAGCTATTATTAACCTTCTTAGGTTACGCTGCAACATGACCAGCCAAGGTCAGCTGTGATCAACCATATGTTGTTGCATTCAACCTCGAAAAACTATGGCCAAGAATCAAAAATCTAAACAATGGCACTTTCAACTCTTCAAAAATTGCCAATGAATATATTCAACAAACATCAATTTTCAGAAAGAGCGACATGTGCGAGAGTTACATGAGCCATTCAACTTTGTTTAGATACCCAGAAGTGACCCAGTTACATGTCTTTACATAGATTCGAACTTTCATGTAAACAAATAGACTCTAAAGTTTACATTTCTTAAGGTAATCAACTAGAAGATTTTTAGAATGACTCAAGTTCATTGAATCCACTCCAATACAGTGGATGCAAGAGATAATCATGAAGTACTATGCATGAGATAGTCCCAAAGTGCACTCAAAATTGTC
The DNA here is from genome assembly GCF_009389715.1 of Phoenix dactylifera. NCBI lineage: Eukaryota > Viridiplantae > Streptophyta > Magnoliopsida > Arecales > Arecaceae > Phoenix > Phoenix dactylifera. The sequence goes on along the minus strand of NC_052404.1, from coordinate 12,868,729 downwards.
AGAAACATACTCATCAAGAAAAAAGCCGGCATCTGCAAGACATTTAACAGTGACCTCCTCAGGCAGAAGTGCGCGAAAATCTTCACAATGTATGAGAGTAGCTAGACCACCAGCAGAGCACCCTGTAAGAAAGGCCTGCAGACTGCAAAAATGTGTGTCAACATTATACTTGCAGCTTTATAATTTAGGTGCACCAAGAGTTTTATAGTTGGAAAACAAGCCAACACAGAGGATGCGTTAGATATCACAATCATATCTGTAATCACGTCTTTATTATGCATTGTTTACAATGAGAATTCTGATAACATTCTAGGCTCCCGGTATAACATTGCAACAATATTAGACTGTGGGAGCATTTAAAATAATTTAAGACGGGATATATACTGAGTACTTATGTTCAAAAGGCTAATGAAAGAAGTAACTAGTATTTTAGTAAATCATAAGGCATAATATGGGTACCAAGTGTCAAGGAATACTGCTGTTTGGCATGAAAAGAACCTCAAAAGCAGCATGGTGATGTATGTTTTCTGCCTGTTTCAACGTGTAGGATGGCTTTAAAACACTGACAACTGAGTCACAGATATTCATATCAACCAACCTAGATACGTTTTGCAAACAGGTAATGCGCATGTCTTTAAACATGAGCACCCCCTCACATGATGTGCATGACTACAAACATAAGTTTTTCTTACATATTATCAGTATATAATATCAAACAGGTGTCACATAGTTAAAAAAATGGCCACTTAAATGCTTTAAGAGCTGCATAAAAAGATATAGATGCCTAGTCATTTACTCATTTAAGTAACCTTTGTTTAAATGCTATGCAATCGCTTAGTTTGCAAATCAACATAACAGCTTGTAACAATGTGCATTGCTCTAATGGGCAGAACACAAGCTGATACATGGCGGTACAAGTATGTACCAAGATGTACCAAGCTTTTCCTTTTTAAACTGTGGCTATTACCTGGAACAACCTTGTTTTCGAATGGTCAGGAACTCTTCAAATTGTCTTTTATCTTGTTAAAAAATATAAAGTCCAGATTTATTGATTAAATAGATGAATGATGCAAAAATATCATTCTACCTCAAACCAAAGGCTGGAAAAGAAGCAGCTTAGCGCATCCTTCCCCCAGTATCAAGAGTATGTGAACAATTCCAGCATGCATGTATTACACTTTTATTCACTGATAAAAACAAATGACAACCACCAAGAAATATAGTCATAGAAGGTTCTGCAAGAAAAGTTTCCTGTTTTAAGCTTTATCTTTCCTGTTATATTAATTTTACTATTTAATTAGAAGTGTTTTCATATTGGAGTAACTGAAGCCGCTTAAAATATATTATTTACTACATTCACTCTTCAAGTTTTTTTGAGAGAATCCAGTTTTCAAGTTTTAGAAATTCATATTTTTCTCAAGCTTTGAAGAGTAACAAACATATGAATGGGCATATACTTGATATCAAAGAAAAAAAAGGGCATCCTTGGGCACAAGGCTCCATCACTGTAGGGTCTGGGAATAGCCAGATGTATACAGCCTTATCCCAACATGCGGAGAGGTTATTTCTATGTTTCAAAGTTCAAACCTATGACACCTAGTTCATGATGGAGCAACCATACCATTACGCCAAGGCCCGCCCTCTATACTCGACATAAAAATGGGTGCCATTTTACAACAATCTTGCCATGTATCCACTTCAAACCTGATACTGCAGCGTGAAGCCTGCACTTTTTCTTATTGGCATAAACAGATAATATGGCATTGCCTGCTAATAGACCAGAATTAATTTATAAAACTGCATAGTACTGCAAGCTAGTATTCGGCAGCAAGTACTGGTGCCCTCCCTCAAGAGAATTGTGATTGTGTAACAAAGATATCATGGGACATGGTACAAGCAAAATGATTGCATTCACTGTCACCACTTCTGTTCTGCATATGTTTGTATAATGATATATAACTTGAATATGACAAAATAAAGAAACTAAGAATTGGGTGATATTTACAAAGGAATGACCTGTTTAGCATTTGCAAGTCCTTTCATTAAGAGTTCATCCATGATTGCTTCCCAAATACGCTGCCCTCTAAAGAATAGCTTTGTTCCATTCTATAAACCGTAAACAAAAAAATGTCTCAGAAAAATTTGTATAGCTTTTGCACTATATGCTTACAACAACAGCTAGCAAGTTACAGGTAATATTCCCATCACCAGATACATGAATGTCACTTTTAACATTTCCAGAATAAGATGCACCATCACAATATCGTACCCTGACTTTGTTCCAGTTAAGGAAATCTGATATAGACAGCAAACAGAAGAATTAAGGAAATGCTAAACAATAAAGAATGGTAGAGAACTCAGAGGATAATCAACACCAATAAGTATTGAATTAAGCTAATTCACAGGAAAACAAAGTCAATTTCACACAAGATGTTAAAACAAGAGAAGTTTGAGTTATAAAGAGTGCAAATATTAAAATTTAGATTACTTTAGTCACCATAAATAGAGACAATAGAAAAAGGAATATATTAAGTAAGACATTAGAAGTGACTTGGAAAAATATGAGGGTCCAATCGAATCATTCAACATATTGAATGGAACTTCTCAAATAGGTAATCAAATCCATCCAATAGGAAGTGCATAAAGACAGGTTTCCTCACATGTGAGTTACTTAATTTCCGTGAGCCTGAACAATTAAACAGAAATATCTAGATGACATAATGGATATACAGATGGCAAAAATATACACAGGATAACTGCATTGGAGGTAAATGCAAGCAGTAATCTTTTAAACCTCATAGTGTAAAATCAACCAACAAGAGTTATACAACCAAACCTATCTCATACACAACAACAAAATTACCAGGATTTTGAGATGGAATGTTGCTTAAAATGCCAACAAAAGGAATTTGGCGTTCCATGTAACGTGAAGAACCCAATGCAGTCATTTTGCGTGAAGTGCATGATGCCACAGTACTGCACCAACCTCCGCCCTGCAGCTTAAGAAAAGTGACCAGATGAGCAAAAACAGAATCACAAAAAGCTCTACCAAATCAACAGTCTAAAACCTAAACCAAGTGACACATACGTCCACCACCAACACATGTTGATTAGCAAAAATTAAGACAAGCGCCAGGCTTCCCTGTCTTGCATACCTTGGATGAGAACTTTAGTTTGATGTGATATGGAGCGAGGAAAGCTATTAGGATCAGAAGTATAGACGAAAAATCACAACATAGAAGGACATCACAATATTACAAGATCAAATCATTAATTCAGTACAAATCTTGATTATTTTGTATTTTCAAGAATTTCTTTCAACTTTCCAAAAAAAAAAAGAAGAATTTCTTTCAAACTGCCATAAGAACACAAGAAAACAAGAATCAAAACAAAGGCAGTACGGTGAAAGAAGCCAATGGATGGTAGTAATTGATCAAAGGGATTTCACAGCCGTTTTGCCCAAATGAGAGATCCATTCTCAGGGGAATCTTAGGCTTAAAATGGTCAGCTGATTCTCCAATTGCTGCAGATTCGGCTTAAGCCTCTGATTCTTCATACGTTGGATTGGGAATTGAAACTAAACCCACTGCCCTACGGCAGTCTACATAATTTGCCAAAGAATCTATCTTTATAGGGAAAATTGCAAGAAACGAGTACCTCTAAGAGGATAAGCCAACTGTCCTTGCCGGAACCGAAACCCCTCTGCAGGTGATACCCAGGAGGACTTCCATCTAAACACACTGCATCCAAGAAAAAGCGGCCGACCCTTTTAAGAAATCAACAGCAGAAGTAGTTTGCTGTTTTGTTAAAAAAAAAAAAAAAAATCAAATCCGGATCTTCGAGAGGAAGATAGAGATCAGAAACGCTAATCTTGAAACTTGTCGTACCGGCGCCTTTTTTCTTGGCGTTACGCACGAGGGTGAGATGGACGAGGGCGGGGTCGGTGGAGGCAGCGGGCGGTTGAGTTGCGGCGGCGAGGGCACTCACGCGGAGCCAGGAGGCGAGGGTGACGAAGAGGGCGAGGAGGAGGGCAGTGAAGCCCAGCGCGACGATCGCGCGGTCTCGGCCGCCTCGCCTCCACCACCAGAGGCGAACTCGGTGGACGGCCATCGAGGCGCCGGGCGTCATGGGAGGGTACTGCCCAAGCGTAACTGATTTCCAGGCGTGCGCATATCATCCGTATCCATATGCCGCGGAATAGGTTCCATTGAGAGGCGGCACGTGTAAGCTCTGGCTGCCCATGTCTGAACCAAACAGAGAGCCTCCATGGCAGCGGCAGCAGCATAACGGGTCATTTTTGAGAGAAAGCATGACTAATATATTATGAAGTGTTTTTCATCACTACACTAGATAGGATCGAAAATAAAATAAATTAAAAAAAAGTATTAATCTATATTTAACTTATTTATTAAATAAATCAAAAATTTAAATCTGAACTTAACCATTTTATTAAATAGATAACTCAATCTCCAATCGATTGAATTAAATTAAATAAATTACATAGTTAAGCATTGCCGCTTCTAATTTTAAATAATTATAATATATTTTTAAATTTATTATTTTATAATAAAAATAAGAATTAGAAATAATTTAAATAAAAGAATTTGTAGATATGCTGATTGAAAAAAAAAATCATAAAACAGAAGCATTAATTTTTAAATGATGAGGCATGAGAATTACCAATAACATGCAAAAGCTTGAATTTTAGCGTATAAATTGCTTCCAAAGCACTTATAGCCCTATATTAAACAAAAAACAATAGGCAAATTTAATGATAGCTTTCAAAATGTGCTATCTAGGGACGAACATCATAAGACTAGATCCCATGCAGATGAACCAAATTTTCATCCTGTGGCATCACTCCAACATTTTAGGCAATCAAAATGCTCCAAACTGATGATCGGGTTTAACATCCAACAGCCAACGAAATTCTTGAGCAATCATCATGCCAGTTTATATAGTTTTCACAGCTCCAAAATAACATTAAATATCACAACAACAAACATCACATATATGTCTGAGCTCCATGATAATGTACACAAACAAATCATTTTGATGTAGTATTGATCTTCCAATACAATGGCGCATCGAACAAATTAAATATGCAACCAAAGAGCTGGCATTAAGCATTTTAGAAAACAATGCTCCAACATGCTTCAGTCTTATCCAATGAACTAATAAATAGGTTCCACACATGTGGGATTGCATGGATAGGGGCAGTCAATATCTTTAACTTCTCTTCTGTTAAAATACCAGTCTCCAATAGCCTCGGCAATTGTCTGCTTAACAGAGTAAATATATAGCTAATATCAGTAAATTCGTGCACAAAAATTATAATGAAATGTAAAGATATATTAGTTCAAATCATCACCAGTCAAGCATATAGCCAATTCATTGAGAACTGAGAAGAAAGATGACTATCAAATAATTAGAAGAAAGGGTCATTTAGAATTTCATGCCAGAATTCATAATTTGGACCGTGATCTTTGATTCTTTTAATGCCTTTTGCTCCTTTTCTTTTGTTGGTACAGTGGGGGGTCATTAAGACCCCAAACAGAAGCAAAGGAATAGAGAAATACTAGTGTCTAATAAAGCAAGTTCCAGCTGCATCTGTCATCACCAGTGCTCTGATATCTTGAGGTAAAAGAGATACCGAACCAAAACCTGCAAGTCTATCAGCCAGTTGGTTGCCTTCCCTTAGCACATGGGAAACGAAGAAAAGGTATAAAGTTGCAGCACAATCTAGGATATCTGATAAGAGGAGATGCATTGTTCTGGTGCTTTTTAATCCATTCAATCACAGTAAGTGAATCTCCTTTTGTTCCTTTAACTGTACATTGGAAGAACAGCCATCATGGTTGTTCTGTACATATTCATTGAGGTAAAATAATGTCTGCAGTATGCACCTTACTTGGGGCTCTGTGACCCACAATCTTTAGAATAAGGGCTCTATAAAGTGTTCTATCATAATTACCTGCAGGTTGCTCGTGATAGTAAAGGTAATAATTTTTCGGGGAACATTCTGCTAAGCATGGTTGTCATGCTTCATTTGATTCAATCCAGTCTTTGACATGTATGCTCCTTTGTTCAAAAAGTTTCAGATATTCCAAAAGCCAATTTATGGTTTGCGTACATTTACATATGCCAGATTGGGATAGATTTCCTCAGAAATGGGAATCTTAATGCTCTAGCAAGATGTTGTGAGCAATTTCAGGTGTGATCGATACAATATAGTCCCAGCCAAACTTTTCATCCTTGTATGTGGTTGTTATGTTGACTGTAAGGTAACAATCTAGACCTAATTTCTTAAGAGGACAAAGAAGTACAGGGCCAATGAAGATATCTAGGTTTCGTTACAAGAAACCACCAAATCCAAATGTAATTAATTACAAACGCAAGCAAATTCCTAAATAGCTAGTGGGCATCCAGCAGCCAAGGTACCCCCTTCCCCCTATGTAACAACCCTAGTGATGCCCTGCAGTTTTAATGCTCCATTGTCATGATCTTAATGAAATAGTGATGGGGTCCTTTCCCCATCTTTTGCATCAAAAAGAAAAAAAGATAGGCGAAGTGTCACACTCTGTGTTGTGTGGTTTCCCATCTTTTGCATAAAAAAAAAGGCAGGCAAAGTGTCACCCTGTGTGGTCCTTCCCCATCTTTTGCATAAAAAAAATGGGCAGGCCAAGTGTCGCCCTGTGTGGTCCTTTCCGCATCTTTTGCATCAAAAAAAAGCTAGGCGAAGTATCACCCTGTGTAGCAATATTTAGCTCCAGAGAGTACAATTAACACCAGTGGCAGTATTTAGCTCCAGAGGTTCTATTCACACCAAAATCACTTCAACTAAAGGATGGACTAAAAAATTTTTGATTTCTCCCTAGCCACACAGCCTGGCAGAACTTTTTGGAGTAAATAGTGGCGTACAATCTGTGCCTGAGATACAAGCAGTCCTCTATATTAAACCTTCCCTTCTCTCTTCAGTTGTAGTCTCACAATAGATCCTTAGTTGGATGATACTGAACTGCATGGTGGCATGGCAAGTCTCCTATGTGGCAGTTTGCTTTTTAGTCTTCATGCTGCCTCAACCAGGGAATCAACAACACTTTTTAAAGGCTTGATGTCAGGTTAAGAAATGGTCGCAAAATGTTTTCAAGATTTGACAGATCATATCATAGTGACTTAATCCCAACCCCATATAGCTGGAATAAGGATTATGCTTTTAAGCAATGGCAGATTTCCTAATTATAGGACTCTCTAGTTTGGAACAGCAGTGGGGAGGAAACTAAGGGGAGGCTTCACATTGCCTCAACAAGAGAATCAACAAAAATTCAAAGGGTTGATGTCAGGTTAGGAACTGGTCATAGAATGTTGTCAAGATTTGATAGATCATACCTTACTGACTCATACATATAGCCAACCTGTAATAGATGGAATAAAGCTAACGTTTTTAAGCAATGGAAGACTTCCTAATTATAGGACTCTCAAGTTAGGAACAGCAATAGGGAGGAAACAATATACGGGTAGTTGTTCAATGGCATTGTTCCAAAGAGAAAACTTCTGTTCAATGATCAACACATGTCATAACCCACCTTGCCACTATTCAGGTATTCCTTTTTATTGGTGAAGGTGGGGGCTCGGCCCTGATTCCATCCTTACAAACAAACAAACACATCCATATAAACTAGGTACATGAGACCAGAAGGGAAGTTTGAAGTCCACACAGTCATAGACCCTAGAGAAGTACCCAAGTTAGCCAACCAATCAGCTGGCTCCCTCCCTTGGGATGTGCAAAGCCGCCATCCAGGTATTCATGGTTAATAAAACCACATACAAGTTAGAGGAAGCAGAAAACATGTCTGCTTACACAAACTCTGAAAGGAACACGAGTTAAAGAAAAAGCACCTAGATTAAAACCAACAGAAAGTTTCATTTCCTTGGTCAATGCAGTATGCTCAAATTTACCAGTTGAATGAAGCTATAGACTTTGGACTCTATTTTACATATAGTGATCCTTAGGATCCACCCAAAAAGCTTCTCAAATTATGGTCAATAATTTGGCAACTAAAGGGGCATAACAAGCATCTCTTGTCATTGGCTTATTTCTTCTTCGAAACAAATAATTAAGCATTATCAAGAATTTGACACATTGAGTTTCCCTTTTTGTTTCCTATGATTTATAATTTGTATGCTAAGATAATTGCAGTCTTCTATATCAAATCATGCCTTGTCTCCTCATCTAAAATTTTTTCCAAGTCTTAAGGAATGTAGAGGTTGTTTCCTTCCTGTACAAGCTTATAAACTGCATAAACAATAAGATGAAGATAGATTTCCCCATACCAAGTTCCACTTGACTTTCGTAGCAACCATCTAGCCTAATTGAACAGAATTAGCATAGATTTGTATTGGCTTCATGGTAAATTGATATATAATCCAAGGAGCCTGCTTAGCTTTCAGTTTTGCTCCGTGCTTGCCCAAATTTGATAGGAAACTGCTCAACTAATTAGTTGGTTCGTGAACAATTCAAGGAAAAATTGTGAATAAATGCTAACCTACATAAAGTATATACATCTATAATTAGTCATTTAATATCCTAAGTCATTGGAAAGCCAGAGAACAAGTGATAAAAAAATCTGTATAAATAGACCACCACATAGCTTCCTTTCAATTTCTTTTGCATAAATGTCCTGCTGATTGTTGCATATCCATTGTGTTGGTGACTTTATCAAGACCTATGCAGGTAAGAAGTCCGATGGCAGCCATAAGCTAGAATGAAAGAAGCAGGAGATAGGGGAATATGGATGTGGTCATCTTCAGTTTAAGTTCAAACGCCCAATTCTACCCTCATTAAGAAGTTTTTCTTTCTCTAAAATAAAAATGCTGATCCATAAACCAAAATATGGCCCACGATTTACAGCCACATCAAGGTGGAACTTTGCTAAGTAGCAAATGCCATTGTCGTCGCACTAGTGTCACTATTTTGCTATTAGCTTATTCAAGTGAAGAATCATGATTTCCCTGTGTCAGTAATCAGAACATTTCGGCCAGTATAAGTTATGCAGACAATACCAACTAGTCCAAGCTTTTATCAACATGAAGGCATTAACTTTAAAAGGGGGCAATAACCTATACCTTATTGTTAACTTTCGGAGAATCTAGGGAGTGCCATGTGTTACTAGTCATCGAGTAACAGTGTATGAAGCATGAATTTATAAGCATGCCTCCATTACTGTTTTTCTGAAATTCTCTCAAGTCTTTAAGTAATGCATTCCTGAATCCTGTCAACAAAATGGCATGTAAATCATTCTGTATGGAAACCAAAACTTTAATTAATTTTGGCAAAAAAAATGTACGACAAAAACTCTTAAGATAAGTATGACCCTGGAGGACTTCAATCTGGCTGGAATCACAATCATGAATATTCATTTTGCATTTTCGCCATAGTTGCTGAGAATCAGATTCTTCGGGTGCCAAAATATGCTGTACCTGGAAACATTACAAAGAGAGATATGGGTAAACAATTGATAGATCTTCACAATAAACAAGAATGAAGCATGTTAGATACACGATTACCTGCCAAGAGTCATAGGCTGAGTTAAGAATGAAAAGTGGGGTGTTTATGTTGTTAACTATCTCCTCTGGAAAGAAACACTGGCAGGAAAAGGTTAAAGGGAAAACAAAAAAAAGAAGCTGCAACCTATGCAAGACTATAACTTCGAGAAATGCATAAAATTGATCGACCAAATTGTGGAGTGATAGATGGGAGAAAAAAAGAATACCTGGGATGCTTCCATCCTAGAGATGCACTCCTTTGGCAAATTTTTTCCTACATTCTGAAAGTAAACTAGTTAAAGAAACATCCATTTATACAAACTGAATGGAGCAAAATTTATAATTCTATAATTCTAATGCAAGGATTCGGTTTAGTGGTGGTGATGGATCTGTGCGTAATGTCAGAAGTATAAGGAACTCTAAAACTAACAGAGGGCCAGAAAACTATTGTTCAGTCATAGAAAATTATCAGAAAATATATTCATATTTAGTAGGGCAACATGAAATAAGAAAAACTAGAGATATGTAGATGAGACGTTACGTAAATTTTAACAAAGAACCCTGATTGCACTAAGATACAAGGAAAAATATGAATACATTATAATTGAAGTTCACAGAAGTTCTACGTAACCAAGGTCCACCGTACCGGGTCCGGTAGGCATACCGGTTGCCTACCGGACCGGTACGGGCCGGTTCGTACCGTGCTCCGGGCGGTACGAACCGGGAAGCTCTTCCCCGCCGGAACCGGGGAAGAAGAAGAGAACCAGAGAGAGCGCGGGGAAGAGAGGGAGCGAGCCCACCTTCGGCCGCCATCGGAGAGCCGCGGGGGGCGTCGCGGCCTCCGCAGCGCCCCCGCGGGCTCCGCCGCCCCCCGCCCGCCTCCGCCGCCCCCCGCCGGCCTCCGCCGCCCCTCCGCGGCTCTCCGATGGCGGCGGAAGGTGGGCTCCCTCCCTCTCTTCCCCGTGCTCCCTCTTTTTCTCCTCGCCTTCTTCGTCTCCGGCAAGGAACCGGCCTGTACCGGTTTCCACGGCTCCGCCGTACTGGTAGCTGGCCGGACCGGTTTGTACCGGCCCGTACCGGCCGGTACGGGCCGGTTCGGCATACGCTGCACGTAACAGTAGACATCAGAGGAAAAATGGTAGAAATGATTCAATATGAAATATGTCTGGAGCAAGGGAGCAGACCTGGAGGCGAACAACATCATTATAGAAAGATCTTATCGTCCTTTTCCCAGAAATATCCTTCCTGGATTGAAAAGCAAACAACAATGAAAAAGAACTAGTCAAACACAAACCATAATTTCTTGGGTTTCAGTTGTGTCATTTTGGTAATTAACATTTTATCTAATTATTTTGGAGGTCTTAACTGGAAAATGAATGGTTTTTTACTTCCTACATCTGAAATGGTTTTGAGAAGAATCAAAGGTTTTATTGCTAGAGTGGCCAATAAATAGTTTGAGATTTTCTTCTCTGTAACCCCTATAGTGTTTCATAAAAAGACACTAACTCTTTTCTCATTCACCGCAAACATCGATAATGTTTCTGAAATAGGATTGTTAGTATCTTCTTGCAAATGAAGAAGAGGTGGTCATTTCATTTGAATTTTGGAGTATCAATATCATCATTTTACAATTTCAACATATTTTCAAGCCTGCAGAAATAGCAAGCAAGCACTATACCACTTTGCATGTCCGACTCTAAAGAAACTATAGAGTGAAGTGGGATATAGGTCTCTTTTGAGTTTGACAATTATGTATTTGCAGACTTTTTTTTTATTTTGAAAAACGGATGGAGAACACCCATCATGCATTCCCAGACATTTAATGGTCATAGAAGTGGCTTCTTTCACAATCCATTAATTTTCATAGAAATGTCAAGTTAAATTAAACTATATATGTAATTTAATCCTGATTTACATATGAACAATCCATTAATTTGACAAATGTGATACAAGTTTACAATAACAGTCATGTGATAGGATCTCAGAAACAACCAATTATTCACGTAAAGAGCATGTTTTTGAGAATATGGTGAAAACGTCACCAGCTGTGTTTGAACCCAAACCACTCCCCAGTTTATGCACTTCAAGAGCAGTCAGAGAAAGCAGTCCTGATTTACTTATGTTGTCAACAAAATATTATACTCCCTGGTTGCCAACCAACATAGGCAATATTATGTCGACAATATGACCAAATATTATACTCCCTGCATTCCTCACTATATATAACTCCTCAAACAGACTCAGTGGACCTATTATCAATCAATTGAAAAAAAATTTGGCTATTAGCCTACGTTTTTTAGGAAAAATATAATTTAATATAATAATATACTGCAAGGATGCTAAAACCGACCGGTAGGGAGAGTCTGGTTGCATGTAAATATGATTGTTGCTGGAAGTGTGTTTTGAGGAGGTGAGTTTTTGGCATTTGAGTTCCACTACTGGGTAACCTACAAAGAAAGTAGATTTTAAGAAATAACAAAATTGAAATGATCAACATGAACAGCCTCCCATGCTTGTGGAATTGACATGGTCGGATATGATCAATCATGATCGACAAATATTGAGAAAAAACACTCAAATATTGTCATTTTGAACTCTTATTAGTGGTTTTGATTTTTATTCTTTTATAAACAAAAGTCACTTCCACAAGGTGGGAGGCAAATTTGTCAGTGTCAAATGAGCCGCAATGCTTGTATAGGTTCTTATGAATGGAAGTGGGCCACCACATAATGTCAGAATTCAATTTTCATCTAACCAAACACGCTTTTTAATTTGCATTTGTTGAATAAAGGCTTAACTAGAAAAAATTAGAATGAGATGTTAGCTTTTCCTATGTCCCAAAACAACATAGAAGAAGAATTAGTCATGAAGTGCATGAAAATTTGACAGAAACATACTCATCAATAAAAAACCCCGCATCTGCAAGACACTTAACAGTGACCTCCTTAGGTAGAAGTGCACGAAAATCATCACAATGTATGAAAGTTGCTAGACCGCCAGCAGAGCATCCAGTAAGAAAGGCCTGCAAACCAAGAAAACACGTATTAGCACCACATCTGCAGCTTAATGTTCTGATTGCACCAAAAAAAAATCCAAAGCTGGAGAACTAGTCTCTCCCCATATGCGTTAAATATGATAATTTGAGTCTATCGATACATGCTTTAATCATGGTCTTATCTATAACAAAAGAATAAATACAATTAAAATCTAAATCAGTAAAATTTGATCAGAAAACAGGAACAATATAAGAGAGTTTCAAAGTCAGGGGTCACATTGAACCAAAGTACTATGATATTTAAATGTGATAACTTAAGAACATGTTGAAGCAAAATGAATGTACAGAATACTGATGGTTATTATTTTTATAATGGAAATCAAATGCTATGCAACATAACACAATAAAATAACTAGAAACCATGTAAGATTACAAAGGAATGACCTCTTTAGCATTTTCAAGGCCTTTCAGTAAGAGATCTTGCATAATTGCTTTCCAAATACGCAGTCCTCGGAAATAGAGCTTCTTTCCATTCTATGCTCCAGCATATAAAAATCAAAAAAATATATATATAACTCAAAACAATCTGCATGACCATCATACTATGTGCAAGTTATTGTAAATAACTCCCATACCTGGACTTCTGTTTCCCCTTCCCCGGCGAAAGAGGCACCATCACAATACCGTACCTTTACTTTGTTCCAGTTATAGAAGTCTGAGAAAGAAACAGAGCTACGCATTTAGAAAATCCTTAGCAATTGAAAACAGGAAGTAAGAGGAGATATCATATACGTAATCAATAACAAAAGAGAATCAAATTAATATAAAAATACTCAGGAGAATGAAGAATTAATTGAGCTTATAAAGAGTGCAATCATATGGTGCGGCATTAAGTTACTATAATGTTGAAAGAAGAGGAAAGTCAAAAAAAATCCAAATGAAATTATATAGAAATACATAAATATAATAGTTAAGAAAAATGTTTAAAGCATTAATAATTCATGGTCCAAAATACTAGATATACAATTGCTGCATGCAAAAAAGCTCATCAAATAAAACATATTTACACTGAATAATTTATATAAAAGGAAATAATCTTGCAGAATTTTTGATATATTGGCATCCAAGACATCAAGGCCTAGCAATGCACATACAAGTGCCATCATACAAAGCAGATATTGTGAATACCCCTTGCAATATGATGTGAATTTGTAGATGTTTAGAACTTCCTAGATCTAGCTATACTAACCAGACACCAACTTAAAGGCTAAAGACTACAAACAGATTTATGAGTTGCAGCAGATTTTTGTTTGCCAAAATGGATTTTGACAATCTTAGGCTGCAGGCCTTAAAAATATCCAATTCTAATGGGGAACAAGATGGATAAAAAGCTGCATAATGAATATCTATTTCTAAAGCATTCCTCCATGTTGTCATGAAGACAAGAAAAGGGCCAGAGTTTTAGTTATGCCAAACTTAAAACTAGAGAGAAACTAGTTTATCATTATATATTGGAAAACAAAGTAAGAGATTTATTTGTTACAAAATGGTATGTCACCATAACGGATTGGACTATTTGCCGTATAAAAGAAGCTTGGAATTAAAGTCATGCATTACATGAACATAAGTCACCTGTGATTCATAAATCCAGTCTGAGCAACTAAACAGAAGGTTTATAAGAAAGCACATGTAAACAGGTGACATGAATTATGCATGGTCAACAACATCAGAGATAAGCAGATACAACAAAACAACTCTCACAGCAAAACCATAACCTCGGCCAAAAGAATTATGCAATCAGTTCCATGCCATACAAAACAATAACCAATATATACCAGGATTTTCTGATTGGATATTGCTTAAAATGCCAACAAAGGCCTCACGTTCCATGTAGCGAGATGAGCCAAATCGTGTCATTGTGCGTTCAGTGCATGATTCCACGCTATTGCACCAACCTCCGCCCTAAAGCACAAGAAGAATAATTGGAATAAGGAAACATCAAAATGTTGACAAAATCAATCAATAACAAGTCACCCACATATAAATTACCAATATTGTCAATGTCCAATAACTGGGAACAGCAAGAGACTATCCTATTGGATGTGAACTGAAGTCTTGTTCAATCACAAAGACAGGGAAGGCATGAGATTTAAAGGTGTATCAAACAAAATCACGAATAATGTTTTAAGGAAAGAAAGATATCACCAAATTTCAAGTCGAGCAAGTACCTGACAATAATTCATATTAAGTGTACTTTCACACGAAGAACACTCCACATGGTTAGAATTATAGAGCATTATGTGAGCATAACCTGTAAGGGCCAATTTACTCATGATTTTGTATTGTAGTAGCTTACATTACAGTAGTATTTCTGGTTGTTTGCCAAAAGGCAGGGCAATTGATCTTAGATGCACTCCATCCATTGAATTTAGAGTTGAATAAGAAAACAATCAATTATATGGCAAGCATATGAATCAACGAGGCAGATAACCATCCAGTTACAGTAGAAGGGAATGTGATGGGTCGAGTGGTAATTCTAAGCCAAAAGAATCGTAAGGGAATGACAGGATATGATTATTATTTCTAGAAACCCAAACTCTATTTCCATATGCAAACAATCTTATCTTGAGCGATCAATCTCCTGATGAGTAGAAAATGGAGAGTTGAGGTAAATATTACCGCATTCATCCAGCCATAAGAAGTTCTGGAGCGTAACATTAACGCCACACACCACATCTCCTTCTCTTATTCGAGAAGAAATTGATGATATGTAACACCAGCAACCCAATGGCCGAGAATTAATACACAGAACACCCGTTAAAAACAAAAAAAAGAAAACAGAGAAGAAAAAAAAAATGTATCTTTCTTGGTAAAATTTCTCAAGATCAATTCTTCCAAACCCCAAGAAAAAAGAAAGAAGAAGAAGAAGAAGAAGAATTCCTGAGACAATCTATATCGTTGAGAAGCTAATATATGAATGCAAAAGATTTTATTTGTGGAAGGAATAACGAGAGAAATGATTGCAATCCAAGTGTAGCAAGTACCTCCAAGTGCAGAAGCCAGCTATCTGAGCCAGAACCGAAACCCTTCTGGACATGGTACCCTGGAGGGCTTCCATCTAAACACACTGCAACCAAGAAGTCAAATTTCCTAAAAGAAAGAAGCGAGCAGATAGCGGGAGACATCCATGGTAATATCGATCTCCAAAGTTCAAACGGAAGAAAGAACGAAAGATAATCGGGACGAGATCAGGAGGAACTTCTTTGTCTTACGCGCGCCCTTCTCGTCCGCGTTCTCCAGGAGAGTGAGATCGACGACAGCCCCTCCGCTCGGACCGACGAGGCGGCGCTCCCGCCCCCACAAGCTCACCGTGATGAAGACGGCGAGCAAAAGAACGGCTAATCCGGAACCGGCGATCGCGCGTTCGGTGCCCCCTCGCCGGATCCAGACGCCAAACCGCCGGATCCTCCTCCCCAACTCCACCATTTGGACCAGCGAGGTTTGACTTTCTGATGACAGAGAGAGGGGCACTGCTCATCTCGGAACGATCTCTTCTCATTAATGAGATGAGGGAATCCCGGAGACCCACGTGATCTTTTGGACGGTCCAGATTGGAAGATTGAACATCCCTCGTGGACTGGGGTCTGGCTGAGATCGATCCACCACAGAGGGTCTCGGCCGTTGGTCACGCTCTGGCCCCGAGCGTACATGTGATTCACTAAACTGAGTTGCCCGTTCCCTCGGAAAGTAATTAAGCCAAGGTGGATCAAATCTAGATTTAATTAAATTTCATTTAAAGTTAATTTTATCCAAATTTAATATGGTTGAGCTGAAGCCTGAAAGAGTCTGCGCTGCCATAATGTAGTAGAACATAAAAGAAAAGATATACAACCGCAGATAATGTATACAAAAAAATGTATTTGGAAAAAAGTATCCAGTTTGTGCCTTCTTGAAACATAAGAGAGAGCCACCAAGGTGGTAGCACAGATAAAACGTGGCTTTGTTTCCACCAGTATGGTCCAGATTCGAAACGCGCGGGCGTCGATTAAATATAGAGACCGGATGCCCTCCGCTTGGACGCATATGATGGAAGTACTTTCTGGTCCGCTGCTACTGAGGTGGTGCTAGGATGGCGTATTCATATGTGGGTGAGGAACCCAATGGGGAAAATCTATGGATCCGAGAGGGTACGCGGAAAACTTACGGCCTATATCGAATATTTTCTGGTGGAGGGGGGCTCAGTGAAAGCTGCTATATGGGTGAGATTTCCTCTCTTCCATTCTATCTTTTCACCAAAAAAAGAGACGAGAGATACTAACCAAAAAGAAATACAATAGAGACGGAGATTTGCCAAAAAGGAGCTTCACTGATTTATTCTCAGGTTTTGACGAGGAAAACTGAAAAACTACAATTCACGAAGAAATTGCTGGAACCAGCATTGCAAAGCACCAATTGAAAGGAGGGTACAGAGGATTTGAGATGAGTACAAGGGACGTAGGAATTTCTATATCTTGAGAGATGATGGCTCATTCATACTTTCAACTTAAAGGATGATGGGATGAATATTTTAACATATAGACAACTATAATTTCATTAGAGAATGTGGATATAAATATTGACAATGTCGTCACTCTATATATTACCATAAATTAGGTTTGTCTCTATAAAAGAAAAGCCACTAAATCTAGCAAAAAAGATATATTGCGCATAAGCATGAAATAGTAAAGCTATATGTCTCAAAATTTGCAATTTTATCATGTTAATTTTCCACCCATATCTAGATAGAGATTATATCAATTTCCAACAAATGAAGATGTGACACTATATATGCTTGACTAGGATTTCTTTTTCTACCATGAGTAGGATCTTTTTCTTAATACTGCCTAAACTATATAAGATTTAACATAAAAAATCTAACCATACTAGAAACGTTGAAGTGCAAAAAAAAAAAAAAAAAAAAAAAGAGAGAAGAGGAAGGGGGTTGAAGTTAACTTAAACCTGTAAGACTAAAAAAATGATATGGAAACACAATATATATATATATATATATATATATATATATATATATATATATATATATATATATATATATATATATATATATATATATGGTCTATCAAAAATTTAGGATTGAGGACGAACTGCTGATAATCTCAAAATTTACAATTTTATCAAGCTAATTTTACACCCATATCTAGATAAAGACTATATCAATTTCTGACATATAAAGATGCGACACTATGTATGCTTGACTACGATTTCTCTTCCTATCATGAGTAGAATCTTTTTCTTATTTTTTTAAAAAAAAACAGCCAAACCTATATAAGATTTAACATAAAAAATCTAACTATATTAGAAAGGTTCAAGTGCAACAAAAAAAAGAGGAAAAGAGGAAAAGGGGGGTTAAAGTTTATGTCCATCCATTGCTCCGAGATATCCGGCCAATGGCAGGAGATGGAGGAGCCTTTCAAGCCAAGCATGTTTTCTGTGAAGCTAATAAGGCTGTGAACTGGATGGCTGCTTATGTAGCCACTAGCCAGTCACTCTGGTAGTACCTGTGGGCTGGAGATGGGAAGTTACCCCTAACACTTAGAGGTATTTTATTTTTTGATTTTATTGGAAACATCAGTACTCGTCAGGTATGATCCATCCGCTTTAGCATATATATATATATATATATATGGCCTGTCAGAAAACCTAACATATGGTTTAAGAACGATCTGATGATAATCTCTCGTTCCATCCCCAAAGTATTGTATGATCGACCAGTATGGGCTATTTATCTTATTGCCAGCACACGCGCAAGGTAAGATTTTAACATTTAAGCGCTCGTAAATATAACAGCTCCAGATGTGGGACAAAATTTGGTCCAGCGTTACTTTTAATCCCACCATCCGGTGAGATCACCTCCGGCTGATAGAGTGATAGGACACGCGAGCTATTTTGTCTTTTAACTTGTGGACACCAGGGCTTCAAAGTCTCCCGAAATATTTTTTTAAGGTACCGTTCCTTGTCATTTATGGAGTTGGTCTAACACTAATTTTTTTTTTTTTTTAAGGTGCAACGGCGGCTCATACCCTACGGGTATGAATACGGCCTACAAAATCAGAAGCAAGTGGTCTAACACTAATCTTTCGCCTGAAGGAAAGCCATTGAATACGAGAGATCTATCGGTGCGAAGTTTGCGGAGCCATTTTTGACTACATGCGAGTTTGACGAGCCATTTTTTTCTACATGTGGGTTTCCATTAGGCTGAGCTCCTCTTACTACTAGGCCGAGCAGCGCCAGAGTCTTCGATCTCTGGCGACCTCCCCACGACCGCATGCAGCCTCCCGTCGCCTTCCCTCCGCCGCGGCGGGACCGCGACGGAAGGTCACTGACGAGGCGGTCGACGGAGGGGCTGAGGACTTCCATGTCATCGGCCGCGGAGAACCGAGGTTTTCTTCCTCCGCTTCAGAGAGAAAGCGAACGGACGGATTCGCTTCTAGTTGATGGCGTTCTTCGTCTTCCCGCTTGTCCGGCTGCATACGCAGTGATGCTTTCATTAATTTTGACCGGAGGAGTTATATATATATATATATATATATATATATATATATAGGGGATTGATAACCTACTCTCTGTTATGGTGGGTTATCAATCTACCCATTTTTCATTGGACAAAAAATACCCTTATTTTTTGTAACTTTTAAGGGTGCTTTATGTCTTTTTATAATCTCACATTAACTCACCCTCTCAACCCCCAATTAATGCTCTCTCCCTCTCTCTCTCTCTCTCTCCGCTATGTGTGTATGCATGTATGTACATGCATTCGTATGCATGTATGTATATGTATGTATGTATGTCTATGTATGTATGTATGTCTATGTATGTATGTATGTCTATGTATCTATGTATATGTGTGTATGTATGCATGTATGTGTGTATGTATGTGTATGTATGTATGTATGTGTATGTATGTATGTGTATGTATGTGTGTGTGTGTATGTATGTATGCATATGTATATGTATATGTATGAGAGAGAGAGGGAGAGCATTAATTGGAGGGGTTAAGAGGGTGAGTAAATGTGAGATTGTAAAAAGACATAAAGCACCCTTAAAAGTTACAAAAAATAAGGATATTTTTTGTCCAATAAAAAATGGGTAGATTGATAACCTACCATAACAGAGAGTAGGTTATCAATCCCCATATATATATATATATATATATATATATATATATATATATATATATATATATATATATATATATATATATATATATATATATATATATATATATATATATATATATATATATATATATATATATATATATATATATATATATATATATATATATATATATATATATATATATCGATATTTTTTACTCTCTTCAAACGGCAAGCTTTCTTTCCACTTTCCCAGCTCTTTTTCCATGAAGAAGGCTCTACGTGCGTCATTGTGACGCCACTGACTATACTGATAATTTCATTAGTTTTATTTGTATATTAGTTTTATTTTCATGTATTTGTTTTATATATGATAATTCCACGCCCGGCAAATATCCCCTCCCGCTCCAGGTGACTAGCCTTCCCTCCCGTTGAGGACATTTGGTCGCACAGGATTAGTTTGGTTTGCAGAGGAAGAAAAAAAATATGGTAAATAAATAAATTAAAATATATTTATATTTCATTATCTTTTAAAAAAAATAAAAAATAGTATTTGTATAGAAATAAGAATTTTATGTTTGATAAAAAATAATTTATGAAGATATGAAAAAACTATTTTTCTACCAATAGAGAATTGTGATTTTTTCTAAAAATATCTTTAAGCCATCCAAATTCATAAGCTCTTTATTAAGAGCATAATAGATATTTCATACATTTTTTCTAAAAAAGTAGATGCTCAACCAAATATAAATCATTCTAAAAAGTATTATTTTTCAGAATCAACTAAATATATCAAAACTATTTTTTCAAGCATTATATTTAAAATTATTTTCTCAAAAAAAATATTTCAATGTAGATTTTTTTTTTTCCCTGCGAACCAGACGTTGTTTGAAGTGATTTTAATTACAATATACGAACGTGGGTCACTGTAGTACCTGCAACTCTGCGGGCAGGAACTAAATCCTTAGTTTTCTTTCTAAACCACCCTTGCTTTCCGCATTATATGAGGTCATCGAGATCAGGTCTCATCCTATCATATCCAAATAAATTCAAAGAGATAGTAGTTAGTGCCAGATTACGCGAGGCGCGGCATTAGCCAATACATCAGCAGATGTAACATTTCTGAATTGGATACCGAGATTCCAACATGGATATTTTAACCCATTTCGGGATACAAAGATGCTAGCCTATTTAAGTACGAAATATGGTGGACTGAAGCAATAAATGTTATGGATTTTAAGAGAACACAAGCTTCTTAATTTTACTTCTGGGGGCTTATGTTCGTCAAAAACAGATCATGATCATCTTGCAATTACGTCCGGCATTGTAGGAAAGATCTTAATAATGCAAATTAAGAGTGGTAGATGATGAGAAAAACATTGGTCATCCTCACTTCGAGTTGTTCCGACTTTCTTAACCTCGGCTTTAATGGAAGTAAATGACTTCGGTATTGGCAGATGTGCTATTTTGGTCGGTCCTTTCCAAAAATAGCACCTAAAGTCATTGAATGAGTTGCAATTGTGGTTTTAGCAGCAATTACACTAGTACATCAGTAAAAATATGATCAATGCGATTATCGCCGCATGTCAATCGTGGAAAATTGTTACTATGCTATTAATGTACGATTAGCCATTATCGTGTGGTCATGGCACTTCCTGACAAATCAGATAACAGACACCGTTTTCGTCCTATATATATACAGGAATTTTTACGGATCATGCAGCGCTAAAATATTTACTGGATAAGAAAGAGGCTAAACCACGCTTAATACGATGGATACTTCTACTCCAAGAATTTGACATCACTATCAAAGATAAAAAGGGAGTAGAGATGTGGTTGCTGACCATTTATCACGGCTAGTTTTTAATGATTCAGTGCCACAGTTGCCCATCAAGGACTCGTTCCCTGAAGAGCAATTGTTTGCCGGGGGATCCTCAATTAAGTATGCTTAAGCTCCCCCTTTCTCTAGAACACTCCTCCATTAACTTAAGCATTAGAGGATCTTCCGTCAAAAACCTTCCGGTAAGTGGACTTCTTTATAGATCAATCCCGCCTTCCTTTTTAGTTTTGGCCAACCTCGGCATACTTCGGTATCAACCGACCTCGACATACCTTAGTATCATCCGATCTCGTCGTACTTCGGTTTTAGCCGACCTCAATACACCTCAGATGGAGACCGACCTCAACCCAAATTCTAGCAGCAACACTAGACAAGCCATATGGTGAAAATCCTCAGGTGATATTTACCATACTCCAGATGCTGCTGAGGGTGTTAAAGGAAAAGGGCACGAGCATATTCAAGGATCTTAATAACAGGGCATTATGATGATCACTCATGAGTCAGCTGCTGTAGACTGTAATCTGCATCAAAGTTTCCCATGACATTCACAGGGTACCAAGCAGAGGTGTGCAGTGAAGTGATAAAGAGTGATTATGACCAGCAACAAATTCTGCTGCTCGACAATGGCAGTCATCCTCCATAAGCTAAAAAGGCTTCCATGGATTGCCAGGAGTCAAAAAGATTGTGGTGAACTCTAGAGATGAGGCAACCAAAAGCAGCAGAATGATAGTTCAGTTTCAAGTTGCTCCTTGATTCTTCTGTCCCAGAAAAGATAATGGTGGGCCTCTAGTAGAATGTCAGAATCAAAAAACCTGTCCATCACCATGTCAGCATAACTACTGATTGTTTAAGAGCTAGAGCTAATGCTAGATGGCAGTGGACGCAATGACAGTTTTGGTGAGCAATGGCAAAGTGGCAGCTTGCAGAAGCCCACTACTGCTTTTGCTAGTGGCATCATCAGTGCGATGCACGATCGGAGAGTTATGCTCGCGTACGTTAGCCTTCCATTGACCCAGCAAGCAGCTGATAACAACGAATACTCCGGGCAGAGAAAAAGGCCAAAAAAAGCCAGGTATATATGTATTGGCGAAAGCCGGCAATATAAGTTGACAAGCACCAAGCTTCTCTAAGATAACAATGACACATCAATCAAACACTACTATAAAGATGGACCTATAGATGGCAGCCATAAAGCAGGACTAGTTCAAAACAAGATCAGAAGTTGGAATTGATGACTATTTCTGTTTAATAAGCCAACTATTATTAAGGATGGAAGGATCACCAACTTTTCTCATTAAACTGCTTTCTGATGAATTTCATGATAATTCTGGCGCAGTTTATGAAGGCTAAAAAAAGAAAGTCACTGCACAATGTACTTTGAGCAATATTTACTGTATAATTTGGTAATTTTATTTTTAATTAAAACCCTTGTTCCTTAAAGCCTGTAGTTTCAACTTGAGACTCGTTCATACTTTATATGCACCAGTTTTTATTCAAGTATCCGTCTCCATTGCTTGATGCATTTGCTTTTATTTTCAGAGTTCTGCAATTTATTTCAATTATATAATGGTAAATCTTAAATAAAAATAAATAATTCAACAGAAAGATGAGGAAATGGGAATAAATGGCGAGAAGAAATGAGACAAATGCGTCTCACTTTTAATTTGAATAATGGAACTCTTAGGGAGAACCAGTTATTAGAAGAGTACATACTTCCTTTCGTTTTTCTTTTTGATGGAGTACGTATTTCCTTTCTACAACAGCTAAATTCATTTTGAAGCAGCTTCTGCTCCTATACAGTCTGCACCACCTCCCAATGCATGGGCACTCTTATCTCTCGCAGAGCTTGAATATTATGGTACAATGGCGATGGAAAAAACAAAAGAAGCCCAAACTTTCCATATCTCTATATCTTCGTGGTATTTGTCCTTATTTTACATGAAAGATCTCCATATTCTTCCTTCCAAAGAGATAACTATGATGGAAATATCATCATGATATTGCCGTCGAACTCCTTGTGGTATCTCAAGCAAGTCATGGAAATCCATCCCTGCAACCATGCATTCAGAAATACCAAAGGTTTTGATTAAGTATTCTCTTCCTCTTTTTTCATTAGTCACAAATATTTATGGACATTCTGGTCTTACCAGCTTTCCTTGCTGCACGAAAAAGTACTTCTTCGACAAGGTGTTGTGCGGGATCCCCTTCAGGCATTGTTGCTATGAACATCTCAACTTCAGAAACCGCCTCTTCATTAGTGAAGTATTGGTAAAGCCCATCAGATGAAAGTATCAAAAATCTGTCTTTTGGGCTAAGCCTGTGGTGAAAGAGGTATGGACTGCATGATAAGTATGGGGAGCTCCCCACATAATCAACTCTGAACATCTCCAAGAGTGCATTATTCCATTTTGGCTGCAGAAGACAAGCAGAATGTTACATGGAGTCTAACAAAACCATAAATGTGGAAGATTAATTCCTATAACCAGTAAAACTAAATGAATTCACTATGGACCTGCATGTTGTCGAAAATTAACTTGCTAAAATCTTAATCTTTGAGAATGGATCGAGTATTATATGATATAAAGCTGTTCCTTTCTGCCTATATAACAGAGAAGTTTTAAATTTGAAACAGGGCCAGAAAACTTTGAAAAGTTAAGGGTTGTTGATTGCATTTGTTATGTTGGAAAATATTGCTGGTAACATTCTATGCTGCAAATAAGAATCGTGCTCGGAGTAATTTAAGAGAAGCTAAAAGGCTCATGATATGTTTGATGAGCCAAATGCTCCATGTCCTAAATTACTATGGCAAACATGAACATCCAAAATATCCTCCAGTCAATTATATCACCTAGTGATCCCTCCAACTTAGTGAAAATTTATTCATCCACTAGATGCACGACGGCTAAGATTCTCATTATTAGCATGAGAACTGCGCATTCTGGACATGATCTCTTGGGCAATTCAAGTTAACATAAAGAAATTAGAGGAGTTGTTCTTCATCCAGAAGTATCGTTAGAATCTAGAATTTGTAACAGATAATTTCAGTTCCCCAATAAGATTCTGGATTAAAAAAATCTATTCCGAGGCAGCTGAAGATATTGAGTTTAATACCACTCTTTCTTGTTCTACTTTTTTCCTGTTACTAACCTCAGGGGTAGAAAAAAAGAAATTCTTCCTGTCAGGTTCAGAATAGCATTTTTTTTAAAATTTATTTTTCCCTGTTGCTTTGGCATTTTCCTTGTGCAATCCCACAACATCAAAACTGCATAGTTATTTTCGACCATTTTTTTGGCTTTGAACCATACTCTTGCAATCCAGATATATTCATGGAGTAGTTCCTTAAAGACCTGAACGCTCTTTAGACAAATTTCACAATCGCCAGCTCCTCTGAAAGCTGGATAGCTGTTAGCTCAAATGCATATTGGCTGAATGGCATGATCTGAAGATCTTAGAGCCATCATTCTTTGCAAGGACCCCATAAGGTCACAAAATGATGAAACTCCAAATATAAAAACACAAGAATCTGTGTGGTCGCATCGTATGGTTGGCTTAATACAAATTAATACCACCACACAGCAACAGATACAGTCTTACACACGCACACATAAACATATATGCGTATACACACAGAGAGAGAGAGAGAGAGCGCCAATATATCTGGATAACCACAAGCTGTTCTTTTAAACAAAACAATGGATCAAAAGGTAAATTATGATCCCATATATGATTTGGACAATAGATGTGTGTATTTATGTTGCTCTAGTGTAAATGTAGTGTTAACATTTGGTTCAGACGTAAAGACTATAATCTGGATTATAGATTACAAGAACATCAATTAAAACAAGATAAATATTAGCAATACCTGCTTTAGGAAGCCAGCTCCAAAAGCTCTTGTCACCCTCAGTGAACCCTTCACCCGATTATTCACAACAGCAGAAGGATCATCAGGATGTTCATTTTTAATTCTGCGTACTTCCTGAATCGCAACAAGACGTCAGCCATGCCACACAAATGAGAGCAGGATCATACATCAGAATAGAAAACATAAAGACTTCGAGGGGTAATACCTCTTCAACACAAGTGGAGTGATCCAAGGTCAGCTGCAGGGCAGCCAAAGCTGGTGCCCCATCCATCTGATCACCGCGATCATTTGCTTCAAGGTCGCGCAGCATCTCCTCCTTAATCCGTTCCAAATCCTGCGTCGCCTTCCCCACCGAATTCCATATATCAGGCTCGGCCTTTCGTGCTAGAACTGCACGGCTGTCCCCCACATTCATCAAGTACACATCCTCGCCCTTCATGAGCATCACCAAGACACACGATCCCATCAGCGCCAGCTCCGGATTCTCCGAGACCATCTTGTCAGCGATGTCCAAGTAGGCATCCTCTGTTTTCCTCAGAGCCTGGGACAGAGCCCTCAGCACTTCCCTGTGGTTCACGGTGCCTCTCGAGCTCGACTGGCTCAGTTGCTCCTTCAATTTCCAGTCAAGCTCCAACCTTTCCTTGTCCCATGCACACTTCCACCTTCTCTGGTTTTCCTCCCACTTCCTGGCTGGCCCCTTACACCACCTCCTCCCAGTAGTAGTTGAACTCGTCCTTCCTTCTTTGCAACATCCATCATACCCTTGGTGACAGGTAGTGGCCTTTGTGTCGAATTCCTCGATGGAGTCATCGGAAGGCTCTGGACCATCGTACTTGTCCTCCCAAAGTAGGCCCTTGAGCTCCCGGTTCACGGCTGAGTAGAGATTGGAGAGGAGGTAATCCGTGGCATCAGGGCCATTGAAGCCATCATAGATGCCGACGAAGACCCATCCGTGCTCCTCCGAGACCACAACATGGACGCGGTCCTCCCCTGCTTTCCCCTGCGCCCACTGCAGATTGCTGGTCGGGGCTTCGGAGGAATCCGAGTCTTCGGTGTCCTCCACGCTCATTTGATCACTGCCGCTGATCGGATGGGGCGTCGAGCCGCTAACGCCGCTGCTTGGGTTTGTAGTCGAGTCGCCGCTGCTTGGATTAGTAGTCTCGGTGGCTCTGGAATCATCGGATTCTTTGGAGTTGATGATGGGGGAAGACTTGGATCGGAGCTTAGAGGCGGCGGCGATGGTGCGGGCGATGGCCTTGGCAGCGCCGCGGAGGAGGGAGGAGGCGGTGCGGCGGGGGCGGAGCCGCCGGAGGCGGCGGAGGGCGAGGCTCTGCGACTGGTTGCGGCGGAAGTGGCCGGAGGAGGAGGTGGACAGGGAGGAGGGGAGATCGAGGGGATCGGAGAGGATGCCGCCTCCGGCACGATCGGCGAGGGGGCCGGACATGAACCCCCTTCAGCGGCGAGGGGCCCGGACATGAAGCCCCGTTCGGCGGCGAGAGGCCCGGACATGAAGCCTCGGTCGGCGGCAAGGGGGCGGAGAGGGGCCCGGAGAAGCGGGGAACGGGCTGTAGGGGGACGGACGAGAAGGAGGTCGAGCTCTCGAAGGAGGCGGCGGAGGAGCAGGTGAGCTCAGAGTGGAGGAGGAGGAGGAGGGCGGTGGACAGCGGGGTGGCAGCGTTGGCGCTCACGGCTGCGCCAGAGATGGAACGGAAGGTGGTGGTCTCCTCGGAGTGGCAGACCTTAGAGGAACCGGAACGTCCCAGGGGAAGGTCAGGGCGGACGTAGCAGAAGGAGTGACCGAGGCTCTCGTCGCCGGGAAGCTCCGACGTCACCGCGACGTGGCCGCCGCCTGCGAAGCAGGGGGTCAGCTTCGCGAAGCCGTTGCCCATAGGAGGAGCAAGGAGGGAGGAGAGTTCTTGGGATGGAGGTGGGCTAGAATGGGAAGAGCATTGGAGAACTTGGAGAAATTGGGGATTGCCAAAATTGGAATTGGGTGGGCCGAACCGGGGGGGGGGAAGGGGAGATGGAGAGAGTGGAGAAGGGTTGGGGCTTTGACTTTGGGAGGGCAGGAGTTGGGGTTTGAATGCGGGAAGTCCCCTTCTGGGCGTTGACTGGTGCGGGGATCGGTAAACCAAGTTGGGTTTAGATAACTGGAGCCCGGGGCAAAGGAAAATTCAGAATTAAAAAATTAACGTACTTATTCTTAATTTTATTTCAAAAGTCAAACCAGCGGCGGGATCTTAAGGACCCAGGGGCTTGGGAAGGCGGGCCATGGGGTAGCGGGGGGAGGAAGTGGACGCCACGTGGCGATGGAGGAGAGCGTCGGGCGAGTCCGTCCAACCTAGTCAGCATCGACGAACCAAGGCGTACGCGGTTCCGCCGCGCAATGACCGGCGGACTTAGTCCGCCGACGGGGGATCACCCAGGCGATACGACCGTGACACCTAGTCACTTCAGCTGTGTCAAGCTTTCGTCGAGTTTTGTTACATGATATTTTGTGTTTTAATTGCGTTGTCGTTCAAACTCTAATCTAACAATTCTACGTACCGACATGCTTAAGTTATTTTACAATGCTGAAGTTATTTTACAGCCATAAAAAATGATAAAAAAAGGTTTGCCAAAACGTGTTTGACGAGAGGCCTCCAATACTTAAATCAGATGGAGTTTCAATGAAAAATAAAGAAAAGATTAAAAAAAAAATCATGAGAATATAGCATTTGATTTTTCTTCCTATCTTGAGGATATCCATATTTGACATTTATAGAGAAAAGATACGAATTTGCGTGATTAGGTTCGTGCATTTATGGATGAGTAGTTAAGCTCTTTCCATATTTGCTGATAGGAGCAATTAAGATATTCCTTTTTAGGTTGTGATCGGATACTTTTCTTATCTACTGATCAGTCATAATATTATTTTCCAGACGTATTAGATTGCGTCAAGTTGTAATCCATCGAAGATTTAATTGGATGTTGACTTTTGGATATATGCCGCCATCTAGTTGACGGGTTGAGTTTGTTAGATAAAATTTTAAAAATAGCAAATAGAGCCATATCAAATAATTTAGCTGGTCCTCTGCCTCCTATTTTTACTCCATCAATCTGATGCGATGTTTGCTTTCACCTACAATAAGTATATAATAGCTTCGAATGAGTTTGATTTATGATCAAGTACTCCACGGAGGTCTTCACGAACAGCCAATTAACCTTACTTTCAATGCAAATCACAAAGCAAAATGGGCAAAGGCATGTAAATTAGGGTAGGTGACAAAATAGACTAGATCTATTTTTCTAATCTAAATCTACCTAGATGGATAAGATCTAAATTTGAGCATCTAGCTAATATCTATATCTATATTCGTTGAAGAAAAATAAATATGAATTTAAATAGACAACTATTTAATCTACATCCCAGTATCCTAATATATATGTTTATAATTTAACTTAATTTTATATAGTACTTATAAACTTTTAGGAGAATAAATGACCATATTGATTTAATTTGCCTTATATTCAGTAATGTATTTTTATTTTACGGTCACAAAATTTAACTATCTATTTTATTTTAACTACCTGGAAGTCTATAGCCCGAGTCTCTGATATTCTTTGCCCATGCCACCAGTAGCCACATATACACATGAATAGCAATTATTTAGTTATCCGGACTTGCCTTTTGTTTAGCTGCCGGGATCCCAAGCTTGTTTGTTCACATGAATAGGAGTGGCAATAGAGATCCCTAAGTTGTTCCCCACTAGAAAGCTCCTGGCATGCTGACTCATACCCCTCCTCTCGTGCACAAACGAGAAATTATACCCTACATCATATGCATCATATAGCAGCGCATCGCACCAATCATCTCGTCTCGTTCTTATAAACCATATTCATCATGCACTTGTGCCAGATTGCTGCCTCTCTCACCTCATCTCAAATTGTTTTTGTGGTACATCGCTGATGTGATGCATGCGGTGTAGAATATAGTTTCTTTACTCATACGCCTACACACACACACACACACATATATATATATATATATATATATATATATATGCGTATACATATATAAAAGCATGTATACAACTGTATGCACCAAAGCTCGAAGGATTAGTACGTAGTTCGGATCATGCCTCTTTATTTATTTATTTATTTATTTATTTATTTTTGATGAACATGCCCCATCCATATCAACCAATTACTAGTTGGGTCACTTCGAAGCCACCGTATCGAAATGGATAAAATAAAATAATATTAATTATGCCATCCTGAAGCATTCAACGAACATTAGTAGCATATTAGAGGAATCTTCTTCTGACCATCTATTTTTAAGATATTTTACATGCCGTCCCTTATATTTCAACGAACATTAATAGACTCCCTTATATTTCAAGTTGAACGCTTCATGTCTGGACACGGAGAAAACAAGTGGTGAGCTCAGAACATTCCAGCTGCGTCCAAAGATATTAGATATTTACTCATAGGAATTCGAGACTAATTCTTGCCTCATTTCAAACCCCATGAAGGTTCCAAGCCCCACCTAAAAATGACTCCCCGTGTTTCACGTACAACCTGTTAATTAAGATCACTCCTCCCATCATGCATATGTTAATCGACTATTTAAATAGGTTTTCAATAAGTCAGTTTTTCTTTGGTTCTTGACATTCTACACAGCTTGACTTCAATTATAAAATCACCAGCCATCCTACAACTCTATACTCTTCTTCAGCCCTTTAGTTTGTCATTGGTCAGTCTCAAAGTATGCCTAAAAGAACTCATAATGGCGGAAATGTCTTATTTCGGGCACATTTTCTTGCTGATTTTCATTTCTTTTCGGTTCTGTTTGGATATTCCTATAAGATCGAGCAAAACCACTTTATAAAATTCGGACTTATTGATCCATCTAGCTTACATTTTCTAAAAATCTATCTAAACCTAGCCCATAGCCTTTGAGCTTCAAAAGAAAAATCTGACAAATAAAAATTTATGGAGGTCTTTTTTTTTTCTTCCCATGAGATTTGGATTGAATGGAGTTTGATTGACACAGGCCATAGTTAAAATAAAACAGCTCAATCCAGAAATCTTAAAGGAATTTTAAACTCAATCTTATAGAATAGCTAAACAAGCTCTTAATTATCTTTTTCTTTTCAGTTAAACATAGCCTCATGCGTGTTTGAAAGGCCCCATGGCCACATTCCCTGACTTAGGTGAAGAGTGGGCCTATCATCTCATGCTCAATTAAAATTAAATCCCTGTTACTTATGAAATGGTCTAACCACACCCTCAATTGACATGCATGCCACGGCTCACGTATAAATTTGAAACTCTTCTAATTTTTCTTTTAATGTGGGAAGGATGGATCTTTGTTACTTTGAAGATATTGTACACTCAACAAAGAAGATATAATCATTTATAGAATTGAGCTAGGTCATTCTTAGGTGATGATACTTATGCCATCCATCCAAATTAACCAACAAGAGCTACCCTACCCTGACCAACCTTCACAAGGGCAATTAAGTGGAAGGTTGGGTGAGTGGTGTTGTTCACCAAGCAAGCACCCATCAAGTAGGTAGACCCACAAAATTCCCGTGTTCCCCGCCTCCATAACATCTCAGCCAATTCCCGTTACATCTCATTGCTCATATCCGGCATCACTGTAGGTGGCGATGGGGAGCGCATAAATGTGTAGAGAATGAATTTGCGCCATTTTGCACCAATATTTGATAGCTTCCATTAGAAGATGGGCGACCATCAAATTGGAAAGTTTTATGAGATGGCCATCTATTTCTTGATGTCAGCTATCGAGTGTTGTACAAACAACTCTATGGTGCAAATAACTCACCACTAAAAATCTAATAAGGGATATGCTGAGTGATGTACGTACAATATTGATAGCTGCCGTTAGAGATGAAAGACTATCAGATCAGGAGGTTTTACATGGCATGCTTTGTGAGATGGGCCGTTTGTTTTTTTGATGGTAGCTTTGGAGTGTCGTACAACACTCTGCTATAAATAGCCCACTGCTAAGAATCTTGAGCCATATGTTGTAAATGTGAAGTCGCTCAGCTTGAGAAATTGACAATGGGTGTAGGGCTGACTATAATTTCTTTTTCTTTTTATTTTTTATGGAGGACCACAGTTTCATTTAGCCTTAATTGTAGTGGGGCGTAGGGATCTTAAAATTGTTGAGTTAAAAAACGCTACTGCAAACAGCCTAGGATTAAGGTTGATCGTGGCTGTCACTTGGGGGAACCAGGGCTGTATCTCTCGTACAAATAAAATAAATTTTTTTTAATGCAAATCTAACCACTGAATCACGTAATAATTGCTTTTGAGATCTAATGTGTATGGATGAATAAAAATATATATTTAGAGATCTGCTGCAAAATGTGATTGGATGGGTAATGCTCGCATCCTGGTGCATTTAGAAAGAAGCCTAATGCCTCGCATCTTTGTGAAGAAGAATACCTTCTGCGCCTCTGTTTTATGATCTGCTTGAAAAACTTCTCAATTATCGGTCTGTTCTCCGCAATGAAGAAACGTTTCCATAGAATTTTCTACGCCGCTGTAATATCTTTATCGAGCTGTCGGAGAGCTCTGTTATTCTCCTCGCCGTTGTAACTCCCTTTCTCTTCGTTTTTTATTTTCTTGTTAGTAATCGTAATCCGTATTTTAATATTTCTTAATAAATTGATAAGAACTTGGGGTCGGGACTAGCTCCAGCGTCACGTAGACACCCCCCCCCCCCCTCCCGGTTTAGTTTTGTCCCAAACCATGCCTCCATTAAAGTGAGCAGGAGAGAGAGAGAGAGAGAGGGGAGAGTAGGAGAGTGGAGACTGTGTGCAGCCGTGACGCGCTCGAGACGAAGAGCGGGGAGTTGGAGAGAACGAGAGAAGAGAGAGAAAGGGGAACTCCGCAAATTTATTATGGCCGTGGGACAATGAGAGACTCAAACCAGCCCATCCAACGGGGTTTTATATAGCTAATAAATTGCTTATTTATGGAAAGAAAGATCTGAGTATCGAAGCAAGCGAGAAGAAGGCGGATGGCCCGATCCAGTGCACCTGGAAAGATTCGCTTCGGGGATTATCACTATTAATATTTATTTGCCAGGAGCGGACGAGATTCGCTTTGGATGAAATGAACCTATACAATGATCGCATCCTGGTGGACCGGACCGGACCGGACCGGATTTTGGAAAATTCCGGGTTGGCAAATGTAGGGCCCGACAGCTGGTGAAAGATGCTTGGGCAGGAAATGCGGACGGAGAATCATAAAATTTCGGAAGAGGCGGCGGGCCTGAAAAGGGACGATGGGCGAAGAAGGCCTCGAATCGATTGCCTCCTCTGTCTTCTCTCACACCCTAAGTGGAAGATCTCAACTCCGTCCGCCGCCAAATCCCTGATTCCTCTCTCTCTCTCTCGCCGCAGCACACCATCTTGATCGCACGGTACGGCCCTTCTTGCTTAACAAATTATTGTAGTTCCTATAATTTTGTATGATTTCTTGAAATTATCGACGGCTATTTTTGTTATGGAGTGATAATTTGATCGGTTCTGCCCGATTGTTTCGTGGTTCTTTTCCTTTTTAAAAAATAATTCTGTCTTTATTTGATCGTTTCTAGGATCTCGGTATCGCTTAGAGTTGTGATGAATCGAGGAACCTTTTTTTTTTGTCGTTTTTTGGAGAAAATGGGGACTAGTGGGGTTTCAGCCACCGGTAATCACCATAACTTATAATCAAAAAACAGCACAAGAAGTTGAACGGTAAAGAATGTGCAGCGAGTAAGAATATACAAAAGATTCGATATGGATAGCATAAAAGAGCAGGGAGAAGTCTTTGAATTAAATCAGAGCAAGAGCAGCAGGGGAGAATCTAATTCAGTATTTTCAGACAGCCTCAGTTACCTGGCGAGAGCAGAAGAAAACAAGCAAAAAGAAGAGCAAACTTACTGACGCTATCTTGGTTTTTGGGATATCAATCGCCTTTTGGTTCTTTTCATGATGCTTTATTAGTTGCTGTTTTAGAGGGAAAAGAAATCGATCTTTGCCTATGTGCTAACTCTTTAGAAGGAAAAAATTCGTTTTTTACCGATGTGCTCGCTCTATATACAAATCTCGATTGTGCTTTTCAGCTTGGCGGCGTTGGGGAGGTATCGATTTTGTGGTGTTTGCTAATTCGATGCGGGTTTTTCTTCCCTATTTCTTGCCAGGCTCGTTGGGTAGCAGCCGCGATCTTTTGGTGTGAGCAAAAAGAGAGGTGTCCATAGGACACCTCTTTGTTCAGCTGCCATTGTCAAATGGCCAAACAATTGCAGCACCAGAACTCCAATGTGGCGTATGAAAAGAAATACTCAGGGTGTATGTGGAGCTTCTTTCACTTCTTGGATTTCCACCAGCGCCT